>NW_010198705.1:66413-75295 GCF_000695765.1 Mesitornis unicolor | reverse complement strand
CCTAATTACACACCAGGAACTCCGGCAGCGGGCCACGGCCTGCCGTTCATTTCACTGATGCAGCGTATAGATTTGATAATCGCTGCCACATAGCGGAGATAATCTTCCCCTTGCCATCTCCCAGCACTTATTTCACTGCAAGGAGAGTTGCAGCTGGCTCTGCAGAAAGCCCAGAGCCCATCAACAGAGCCAGGAGGATTCAGGGGTGCAGACTGGTGCATTCAGATGGGTGCTCAGCCCCACAGCCAAGGTGCGCAGTGGCAGCGCTGGGCTGGACAGGGTGCGTGGCTGTTCCAATGGGGGAGCATCCCACCCCAAAACCTTCTTGCAATGGAGGACTTGGTCCTTTACACTGGCAAAGCCAGTGTCATTTATTGATAGTGGCTCCTGGAGGCAAGCAGAGGACTAAGCAGATGCATAAGAAAGGCTCTGCAAAGCATAATAAAAGTCAGAGGAAAAGCCACACTCATAAAATATTGAACAATCCAGTTAATACGGGGCACTGGGAGTGCCACATGTCACTTCTCCACCCTAAAAGGACCTCGCAGGAGCTCAGCGTTACTATCATTTTACCCATGGCGTGAACCCGGGGCACCTCTTGCTTGTTCCTAGGAAGTGGCCCCAATGCCCCAAAAGCGAGGGCTGGATCCCCGCTGGTGCTGCGGTGAGGGGGGTGGCAGGCATGGAGCGATGAGCTCCCCCCTGCAGCCCCCAGCTCCCATCCTCTCCAGAATGTCAATCAGGCACCTGCCAGCACGACCAATTCACTTCCATTTGGAAAATTAAAGAAATAAAATGAATCGTTTGCTTAATTTGAAAGGGTGGCAGGAAGCAAAGACGCCTTGGTCCCGTGCCAGTGCGCGGAGGTCTGCCGCTTCTGGCTCGACTGTGGGGCTTTGCTAGGGCAAACATCTTCCCTTCTCCCCCTCCTTTGCCTCCTCCAGCAAACATCCCCCTCAGCAAGGGGCTGTAGGGGCTCCCAGTCTGCTCCCCCCAGTCCCAAACTGGGCAGGGGTGGGCAAGCACAGGGGTGCTCAGAGCAGTGATTCCCTCCCACCACATCTGAGGGCCATGGGGAGGTGAAACAGCCAGGATCCCTTGGCATCACCCAGGGTTTGGGCTCTGCACTTTGGGGTGCTGGTCCCTAGGACCCACTGCCACAGCACAAGATGGGAAGGAGGGAGCAAAGGTTGCGGTGAAAATGATATGGAGGTGCAGGGCAAGCACCCCCAAAAATTTATTCTTTCTGTATCCCTATGGGGCCAACTCTGGAAATGGTCCCCCACCTTAATTTTCATGATTTTGGGGGCATTATAGCCAATTACTGCTATTGGTCCCTGTCACAGCTGCTCTCAGCTCTGGGGCAAACTTCTGCTCATGAGAGGTGGCCTCTTTAAAGCTCTGCAGCCTCAGAGCCTATAGAATCCACTCCTGCTTTGTCCCAGGGAAGGGGGAAGGAGCCACCAGGAGAGGACCCTGTCCTCCAGCTGGCTCTCCAGAATGGGACTGAGCCCCGGGCTGTGTCCTTCCCCCTCCCCAACGTGTCTTCCTCACTTGCAAGAGACAAACATCATCTCTCATTGCTTTTTTCCTCTTCCCCCTCCTCGCAACCAAAGGCGAATCCCCAAATCCCAGCTCCTTCCTGCCAAAGACACGTGCACCTGCAGAGCAGCTGGTGCCAACATCCAGAGCAGAGCCAAGCACAACAAACGGGCTAAAGAGCCCTCACTGCACAGAGACCAGCTTACAAAAACAACCGTATTTCACCCAAACTTTATTAAACTGTCCTGGGTTACTGCTCCGTTTCCTTTCCCACCACTGAGGATCAAATGAGATTTCTGTGGCTACACAGAGATGCTCACATGTCCCCCCTTCAGCTGCCTCCGCTGTGCTTCGCACGGGGTGAAACCCGCCGTGGGGTGGCACAGCTTTGCATGCAAATAATTTCCCCTCAACGACAGCTTTTTCACACTGGGAAAAATGCAAGTCGGGGCACATTCCCATGCATGGATACCCAACAGGGTGTTCAAACCCCCTCCAAGAGCCCAAGTGAGCCCCACAAGCTGGAGTATCCTTGCAAAGACTGAATGGCGAGGTTACACAGGCTTCAAAGTCCAAAACTACCAATGTGATGGTGATACCAACCAGCCATGTCCTGGTACTCTTCACTCAAGGGTGTCCACAAGATCCAACCCTGCTCTTTGCACAGCAATTAATGCAACAAGGCATTAATTGAGGAACAGGGCACCACCCTCTTCTCCTTCCCTGTGAGCATCCCTCTCACTTCACATTCAAGCTTCAGGGTGTTCCTCTGGTAGACTTGAAAGCCAGCTGCAAACTAGACTTCTTGTTTACAAGTCAGAGGATTTAAAAGCCGCGCAAGAGATTCGGGGCACAGCTCCCATTAATTTCACCAAGTTTTACACATCTAAGCCTCAGCCATCAGTTTCTGACAAAAAAAAAGAGGAGCCTCACTTCAAGGCAAAGAAATAGCCAAGAAAAATGAACTTCGCTTTCACAGGCTTTTCGAAATAGAAGTATCTGAACTGCAACAGTTTTTGCAGGCACTTGATGGGCTTTGTGAATAGATAAGGGCATTTGGAAACTGAAATACAAAAAATTTCCATTGCCGGTCTTGTCCCACAGTATCTGAACACATACACAGACACAGAACACAGCCATCAACGGTGTCTGGAGAGAAAACGCAGAGAAAAAGTCCAAGAAGTTTAACGAACTGTCACAGCTTAACAAACTAATCCCTGCTTATGCTCACCTCATCCCAAATGAGAAGCTGGGAGGAAACAAGTGTGCAACATAAGGCAGCTATCTCTTATCTGTCCGATTGCTCTGTGTGGGCAGATGATTGAGCAGAGATTCCTGGGTCACGGTGAGGCACCGCTCGCTCCTCCGCAACGCATGGCCAGAACTGAGCAAATACCTCACAGGAATTTCCCATGAAGAGTTTGCATCTGTTTTCCAGAAATACTTCGGCTAAAGGTAAGAAATGTGCATGGAGGCAGCACAGCTTATGAAACGCTCATGGAATGATAGCTTTGAACGTGCATTTGGCAGATTGGGTGCAGAAAGACGGTCCTCACCCTGCTGCTATTTGCTTTTGGCACTAAGTTGTCCTCTGCCGAGAGCAGGACCACAGCTGAGGGAGCCAAGGTGGAGGCACAGCACAGGGACAAAAAGGAGGAGGTGTTTTCATTTTCACACTGAGCCCCAAGAAGATTTTGCCAAAGTTTTGGGGAGAATGCTGTGTCTCCAGAAAAGGCTAAAGCAGGACCCATCAGCACATCAGCCGTCCTCCCCAAAGCCACAGGGAGCTCATTGCCTCCATCCCAGCATCCTCAACCCCAGGAGGAAGAGCTGGGCGCCTCCCCGGCAGCCAGAAACAACAGCACAAGGCAGGTTCCTGTTGCTGAAAACGCTGGGCGAGCAGCTCCTGAGTAAAACAACAACAACCTCCTGATGCAAACATTTGCTGGCAGGAGGCACTGGGTAAATAACTCGCCGCAGTGCAAACAACAGTGAGTAGTGTTTTCTTGGTAAAGCAGCACCCAGGCTTCCTATCAAAGCTCACGGCTGTATTTTCTTAGGCCCTTTATCAAGCTATCGGAAGGCTTTACCTTTCCCGTCTCCCTTATAAAGGCATACATGCACACGTGTGTGAGCTTCTGGGTCCCCAAAATCCTCCCTTCTGCATGAGCTGTTTCCTGGCAATTCCCAGAAAAGGGACAAATTCACTGCATGAAACATCAGCCGCTCCTGACCAGCAGCTCCCATCTTCATAAAAGCCAGTGTCTGAACGCAGCAGCATGTTCTCCTAAGGCGGGCAACATTTCAAAGATGCCTGCCGGACAGCTGGTACCACACTGGAAATGACTGCGGTGACACTGGGATGCAGGTTTCGCTCAGCAGCAAAGCCTGGGCGCAGATGCTAAATCAGCTGGTAATCCTGTATCTCAGCAAGGAGGCTGGGTTTGTTTGGGGTATTTTTTTTGCACCTAAGTAATGTTTTTATGATATTACAAAGAAAATCCTGGTTCCAGCTGATGCTGGCTTGCTCTAAGGTAATAGAAATACCAGTTATGTTGCCAATCTGTCTCACAGGGGTGACATTTTGTCTCTCCTTTCTGTACAAGTTTCTAGGAACAGGTTAAAAATTTTCAAGAAAACCTGAAGTGCACAGAATAATAAAAAGGGAAGGAGCTGGCAGAGCTGGTGGTGGTCCCCAAGGGAGTGGCGAGGAGGTAGGAGGTTAGGTCACACAGCACGGATTTGCTTTTCATGTCTTCTCCAAGAAGACATCCAGCAGCTTCAGCTCAGACCCCCATCATCACAAACACAACACCCCAAATAAATTATTCTCTGCAGGAAAGCAAACTGGGCGACAAGATCTGCTGCCAAACCCTTACATCTCACAGGGGGGAGAAGGAGGAGAGAGTGAGAGGAAATGAAAAACAAATCCCTGATCCGGGGATGTGCCGAGGGGCGGCTGCGGCGCGGTGCTATCTCTGTCGGCAGGGTGGGCTCTGTGGGGGTCACCACAGAAGAGGGGATTAAGCGCTCGCATCCAGATGGGCGGACATGCCCCTGTAAAGGCAGGGGTAAAGGGGAAGCTGCTCTGCAAGCCAACAGGAGGGCAGGTCTGGCTGGGTTGGTTTCACCCCTGGGGTTGCATAACTGGGTGAAGCACTGGTGGGACCTGGAGAAGATGAGCACAGTGGTGGTCTCCTCAGCTGGAGTCAGCTGGCCAAGCTCTCCATGGAGGAGACAACCCCGTGCCATGGGATTGTGCCCACCTGCTCTGGTGCACCCAGCCTAGGAAGAGTGAAAGGGATGTGCATGGAGGAAGGAAGGGATAAGGAAGAGGTGAGACTATGGCATTAAAATATAAATGAGGAGAGATGGCTATGTAGGTACTTACAAACCTACCCAGTGGAAGCCACAAGTAGCCAGGTCCCCACACAGCATTAGCACATCACTTATTAATCACCCGTTAATGAAAGGGCTGCAGATAGCAGAGTCCCATATTCCACCACTACAGCATTTTTCAGGTTCCTCCTTCCATCTCCAATTTTATTTCAAGAAATTCCTCCAAAAGCTAACACCTGAGGGCTGTGCTTTCATTTCTCTTTTCCTTTCTCTCAGACGAAGCTTCACAAGAAACAAACACAAGCAGAAGCTTCTCCATAGCAAGTTTCAATCTTGTCCTTTTCCTACACGCGACTCTCTGCACACCGATGAAAGCCCAGAGTCCCTTTGGAAACTCGTGTGTAGCTTCTCTCCTGCTCTGCCCACAGAAGCAAATCCAAACCTCTAACCATTTTTATTCCAGGCAAATTATTTGTAAACTGAGATCAAGCCACCTAGAACACATCATGTCTTTTACTATTTGCTGAAAAGCTTCAATGGGCCAGCGAGCTGCTTGCAAAAGCATCTGTTTTTCACCCATAGCCTCCGCAGCTGACTGCCTCCTGTGCAGTGGATGAGGCACCTAATGAATAATTCTGCACTGGTGCTGAAAATTACAGCACCTACTGCTAATATGTGTATATTTTGAGGTATGAGTATCTATACTGCCCTTTCGCTGTTTCAGAAAAACTACTTGCTTTCTGGACTCAGCCATAATTTCAGCAAAAACACGGTCACAAGAGATGCAGTTTTGGAAGAAGCAAGCAACTCATTACTCCGCTATTTATAAAACTTTAAAAATACATGTACAAACATAAAAACACTGCCCCCCCCCACTCATACACATACCACCTTATTTGATCAGACCTCATAAAAACCAGATGCTATCTTGGAAACTAACTTCCTTGGGAAAATAAACTGCCTGTAGTAAATTCCAGGACCAGCACAGGCTGCTGCCCCGGTGCACTGTCTGCCACTTTGGAGAGACTCAGGACAAACAGGGCAGTGTTAAAGCTCTCCGCAAACCAGGAAAAAACAAAGAGAAGCCATGAAAATCCCACAGCGACCGCTAGCAGGGAGCTGGGCTCGGTGCTGGGGTTTTGGGGTGATGGAGGCAGTCAAGCAAACAAAAAACCCCCCACAACCCAGGGATGTCAGCAGGCTGTCAGCGTCTCGCAGGCACCGCCGTAAAATCTACATGCAGCACAGGGCTTTGCCGGTCGGCGGGGAGGGCTGGGGAGAAAGCAAACAACGTGCGGGGTGACAGAGGAGGCTCCGCGCAGGGCGGCTGTCAGCGCCCGGAGATGGCCCAGAACCTCCTCTTCCTCCGCCAGCCTGGCCTCCAGCGAACCACGCCGGGGTGTGCAAATAGGGTGGGAGCAATGCACGTGGACCCAAAAGCTTGCGGGGCTGCTTTGCTCGGAGTGCCGGTGGTCCTGCACACCCCGGCTGCGTGGTGCTGCCATCGGACAGGCACACAGCACCGGTGGGATGGAGGGCAAGCCCCAGCGCTCGGATGCTCGGTGCAGCTTCCCAGGCTCGCCGACGGAAATGAAAGCGCGCCGAGCGCGGAGGGATGCCTGTCCCGGATATTCGGCGCAAGAAAGAATGTGGAGTTCTTGGAGCGGGCACGGCCACCCGCAGCTGTGCAAACAACCCTGCTGAGAAGGTGACTTACCTTGGCCCCCAGCCGAGATCACAGACCCCCCGCCTCCAGGAAGCCTTTTCCTTGCCCAAAGATGGGACAAGTAAAGCCCAGGGCTGTTTCTCAGCGGGAAGCTGCCGTCTCGCAGACCAGCACATTAAATGAGCTGGCTCGGGCTGGGACTGATAGCCACCGTCAGCCTGACCCATCCCAGCACGCACTTAGCATTTTTTCCTCAGTTTTAATTTATCCTTGCAAGTGAGGATAGTTTTTCTATCTCCTTTCTTTAAAGCCATGGCACCAGCTGCAGATGAGAGGGTTTGCTGTGGGTCTCATCCCCCATCGCAGCATCCCTGGCACTGCAGCCCAGGAGGGATCCTGCATCCAGCTGGATGAGCAGGAGGAATGCGAGGCCCTGATCCAGGAGAGCACATGCTGATCCGTCAGCACCCAAGTACTCCGACCCCTGTCACCCAGAGGAAACTAACTTCAGCTGGTGATAGAGGGAGGCAGGGAGTGATCCATGTCAGATCCAGGGGGAATCGGATGACCAGGGGTGAGCTGGCCAGAGGCTGCATAGGAAAAAGCCACGTTGGAGCCTGGACATGACCCCAGGTGTTGCTGGGTCCCAACTCTGTCCCCAAAAGACCATCCCCAGTGCTGCACGGAGGAGAGGAAGACAAAGCACCAACCAGCGATTCAGGGTGCCCAGGTTGTGCTCTTGGCTCCATGGCAGCTTCCCAGCTCAGTTCCAGAGGTGCGGAGCACAGGAGGGGTGAAGGTGCTCCCAGCTCTGCCCTCCCCACCTCCAAACACAGAGAAAATACTAGTTTTATCCTATTTTGCCTCCCTAGATTACCCACCATGAGCAACAAATGGAGTCTGTAGGCCCTACAATAAATAAAGATGGAAGAGTTTTTAATTCCACAATTCCACGTATTTTTCAGAGACGAGGGTGAGGCAGGGAGACTCAGTGTGATCTCTAAATCCTTGTTTCCCAAGGCTCCCTCAGCCTGTTTCCTTCTAATCCTTCATACTACTTCAAACCAACCTTTAATTTTAGAAAAATAAACTAGAAAAAATGGCAATAAATACAGGTGGATTTAGAAGGAAACTGCCGTGAGAGCTCCGGATCCTGGCAGGGATCTCCTGACATCACTGAAACCTTGAGGCCCATTTCTGCACAGTGGGAGATGCAGACTGTAGTGGGAGATGTGGACTGTGGAGGGAGATGTGGACCACGGTTACAGCCCTGCTGGGTATCCCTCCTGCCCTGGCCAGGCAGCAGCTTGCCCAGCCCCAGCCAAAAAAGGGCTTTCCTCAGGTGCCTGGGCTCGGTGTGACTTTTCACTGCATGCAGCCATTGGATCCAGATGGGGAAGAGCCGCCAGGCCATCACAGAACAGTCACAGCAGTAAGGCCACCAATGAGGTATTGTGGCTTGACCCAGGGGATGGAGCCTGGTCTGGTGGCAGCAGAAACCAACGTCTGCAGCAGGCTGGGCAGATGGGGGCTTCCCTCCCCAGTATCCCTGGGATGCATCTCCCCGAGAGATGCTGTGCTGTGCACCAGGCTACGCTGAATGCAGGATTTTCAGGGTTAGGACCTGGGATGCTGTTTTATGGCAAAGCCCTGGTTCATCCAGAGCAAGTCAGCCCCCACAGTCACGTAAAATCCTACTGCTCCAAGGGTATTCATATCACATGAGTGTATCTGTCATATTTTCCTATGTCTCTGCTGAAACAGCCCTCTAACCCCTGCCAACGGGAGCTAGCAATTGCTGAGAATTTTGAGCAGCCAATTAAAAAAAAAACCCAGAACAAATACTTAAATTAATAATAATTCTTAAAAATGATAGAAAGAGGAGAACCCTGCCACATGCTACTACCTGCCTGTCACTGAGAGCACCATCTTAAAACACTTCCAACAACCAAGCCTTCACATGAAAACCCAGCTGCAATCACACCGTCTTCTCAAAACCTTCCTACATCTTTTGAGGACACCTTCCAATAAGAAGCACACTAAAGGGTCAGCTCAGGATGATGGATACCAAAAAACCCTAAACCCAAGAACACAAAACCTTTGCTCAGCTGCAAACCCAGCCACAGAGACACAGCTGACTCACAAACCCAGCACCAAATAGCACCTGAGCTGATGGTCACCCCTCACTGACCACTGCAGTCTCAGCATGTCTTGACTTCCCCTCACACTTCCGATGGAGTGTCCTAATTCGTTTCTCCCCATTTTGTTACCAGATTGGCTCTGGATAACCATGTCCTGGTGCCCTACCTCCTTCATTGCACCAGTTTGGAGCTAC
>NW_010198705.1:59517-66382 GCF_000695765.1 Mesitornis unicolor | reverse complement strand
ACCCCCCAGCCACTGTAGTGACCCTCTGAGAGCCTCCTAAATTTGTCTGGGGCTGCAAAGATCCTACGATGCTGTCTGTGGGACCACTCCATCCAGCTTTACCACTTCCAAGAAGGTGACCTGCCACCCTAGCATTGACAGTCACCTGAATCCCTTTTCAGCACCAAACAAAAACCAGAAAAAAAAGAAAGAAACAACCAAAAAAACCCTCAAAACCCAAAAACCAACCCCAGAGCAGAGGGTTAAAGTCCCAAATACAGAATTGGAAACACAGTTACCCAAGAGAAAAATAAACCAATTACAAAAAAGCCAAAAACACAATTCCAGATTATATTTAACACTCAGATTCCTCCTTAATTGCTCTAGTGTCTCAGCCAGTTTGCAGGGGAGGAGTGGGGACGGGCAAATTAGTTCCCCCCAGGGCTGCTTCCCTCTGGGGAGCTTTCCCAATTTACATTCCCATTGTGTTCTTTAATTAGTACATTCCTACAGCTTTTCTGAGAGTCCCAACACTTCCAGGGCTGTGACAGTACTTTATAAATAATAAGTCAGAGGGAATATTCACTGTACCCTGTTTCACTCCTCCCAGTGTCCCGCTCTGTGGCTGGCAGCTTTCGCAGGGACCACACACGGTCCAGAGCAGCCCACCACTGCCAGCCCCCGAGGTGGCCTTTGGTGGGGACCTCAATCACCTATTTTCTGCTGCTTCTTCACACCTTGAAAGCCTCTTATTTGGGGTCCTACTGCCTACATATCAGCCAGCCCTTGCCAGGAACAGGGGCTGGGCAGTGCCCAGGACCCTTCAACACCCAGAGCAGAGAGAAAGCCTCCAGCATCTTCAGCCTCACAAAGGTACAAACTAGATAACCCTAAAAACCAAGTGAGGAAAAAAGCTCACAGTAAAGGAACGACAAGTCAGCACAGCCGTACATCAGAGGCTCCAACCCAACATTTTCCCAAGACTCATTAGGGATGATTTATGATGGCTGACACCATCGTTAACCTCTGACCATGTCCCCACTGCCTGCAGGGCATTTCGCAGCCTGTTCGGGACCGTCCAGCAGCGACATGGGGGGATGATGGAGTTTTTATCTCCCTTGTTAGCACAATTAGGTGCTTTGAAGGAGACCCATTGGATCACCTTACCTCCAAGCAAGCCGGCTGCTTCACCTGCCCTCAGTGCTCGCACACAGGAACGGCACTGCTTGGCATGGGCAGCAGGCACTAATAACTCACCGTTTGCAACCCCATCTGGTTCTGACACGTCCATTATTCAAAGGCATTTGGCAAAGACCTTGGGCAAACTCATTTGCAGAGTCTGGGTCAGTTCACAAGCTCATGAATTCCCAAACTATTCGCTGGTCATGCTCATAGCCAAGCTGTGAATAGGTTTTTGGCAGATTTGAAAAGAGTTAGTGTTTTCTGAAAACACCTGCCTTTGGAGGCTGCGAGAGCCCACATACTTCCCTTCCTGTTTAAGATGCACATCTAGCCCTCCCAGAGGCAGGAATAAGTTGAAAATCTGACTGCTCTGCAACTACAGATACTAAGAGCATCCCATACCTTTTAAGCAATATAGAGGGAAATGAAGTGACATTAGGGCTCATGAGCCAGGGGTGTAAGCCTCACCTCACCCTTTCCTCCCCACCCAGGGCTGGAAACAGGGCAGAGCAGAAGCAGCTCCTGGTCTGAGGCCATCCCCAGTCCCTCTCACCCAGCTCATGATGAGGGGGCAGTTAAAGGATTCAACCAGATGCCTCCACTTCCAGTCAAGCCCCAGTCTCAGAGCGATCCCCTGGGACCACAGGCAGCAGCAGCCTTGGGAGTGTGCTTCTGGTCCTGCAGTTTCCCAGTAAAGGTAACACCCCAGCCGGAGCCCCATGGGAGACCTGGAAAAAGCACACTCAGCACCTTTATTTCCAGCTAACTCCTGTCATGCTTTCCTCTCCCTTGACCCACCGGAGCTCCAGCATGTGGCGTTTGCCATCTTGCACGGGCAAAGATGCAGCAAGTTTTTCCCTTCCACCCTATGGCTAAGGATCTGCTCTCCTCCTCCTCCTCCTCTCTAGCTGCCCCACTTGGTGCAAAACCCCACCAAGGTCTGCTCAAGCAGTGGGCAACCCTTCTCTGCCACAAACAGCAGCCCACGAGGCTCTCCGAAATCAGGAGGCATTGCACACCCGCTCACAGGAGAAGAGCAAGAGGTGCAGGCGGGGGAATATGAGACAGGGTTTGCTCGGAGACAGCTCTGCGCTTTTGGCAGGACTCGAGGGCATTTGTTTTGAAGCTGTGTTTACATGCCTTTGATCAGACGTGTTTAACTTTTCTGGTGCGTGACAGCAGCAAAACAAGTTTGATACAAGGATAATGAAACACATTGTGCGTCTGTACGTGTAAACGGCTATAACAAGGCTGCGCACATCAGTAAACTCAAACTGGGGGCGGTGGCGTGGGGGGGTGATTGTACGAAGACAGGGAGATGCATCATGACGACGCCACCCAGTTAAATATATTTAAAAAAATAAGCACTAACCCAGCAACAACAGCTCAATCTCAGCTGCTGGAGCTGGCCAAATGGAGTCTGCCCAGTGCAGAAGCAAAATTCCCTCAAAAAGCACACAGGGAGCTTTTCCTTAGCAGCTGAACAGGGCAGGAGCATGGCGGCTCCAGAGGGCTCAAGGTTTGCCTGCAGCAGCACCCCAGGAGCAGCCCATGCCTTCTCCAACCTCCGAGGTCTATCAGCAACTCTCAAAGTCAAAGCCGTTTTTTGAGAAATGCTGGCACAAGACTGGAGAGCAAAAAGGAGAGGCAGTGTTCAGAGATGCTCCTAAAATAGCCGCTCTCTGAAATGCTACAGCACACCTGGGACAATTACCAAGGACGTACTTGCATATGTTTAAACCAACTGGACCACTAAACACTCTACCGTCATTTCAAGCCTCGTAAGGCAATAAAAGCTCTCTCCCAGCACACCAGGGAAACGCAGAGCGCTGCCGGCATCCTTTCAGCACGGGACGATGACACGAGGGACGTGTGCATGGCAGTGAGCTGGGAAACATTTCCAGGCTCTGCGATGTGAATGGCCGTGTGTTGAACTGCTAACGTAGTCCCTGCCATGGGGCAAAGACTCAGCACAGACCACAGGCTGTTCCCATGGAGCAGTTTGGGTGCAATAATCCTATTTCGGAGATCAAAGGAAACGTGGATGAGTGTCGATGCTCCAGCCTCTGCTAGAGAGCAAACCCAGGCATGTTTAATTTACTAGTGCAAATGCCAGCAGAGAAACTTTGTAATATGGTCCCATGCTGACCATACTTCAAGATGAGAGATGCCACCATCTCTCCGTGCTTAGCACAGCAAATGAGTGGAGCACGTTGGCACAAGAGGTTTCCTAATGGCATGCCACCTCACTACGCAACCTGTCAAGCCGACACAGGCTTAAGCAGTGGATCTTAGTTGGCAATAGAGGGGGAAGTGAATACTCAGCTGTGATAAATATTTAACGTGCTTTTAGTCCTGAAGAAGTGTAGCACTGAGGCCATCATCCTGTAAGTGAAAACCAAGGCTGATTAATGGGGGAAGGTACTCCCATTTATGGGAGGTTAGGATCAATCCCAATTCTCAGCTATTTGTTGAATCTTTAATGCTCTTTTTTGAGAGCAGAGTTCCTTGGTGAAGGGTAGCATCCTAATAAGGCTGCTTTAACAGCATGGATGTTAAGGGGGTATAAATAAAAGCCCCCTGTGAAAAATAAACAATGAGATGAAAAAGGAAGGTTTCACGTGGTCACTGCATTTGGCTGCCTTGGAAAAAAAAACAAACTGTTTTGAGGTCTTCTCTCTTCTTCGGAGGATTGTTTTACTTGTGGCAGAGCGTGTCCTGTCATGTCAGAGCTAAGCCCAAGGTTGCCCCCCAGACCCTCCTCCCTGCCAGGCCAAAGACAAGCTGCTGCTTTGCAGAGGAGGGAGCACCAGTGCCAGCCCAACAGCCTGTGTTTGACCTTTACACAGCCTTCACGCCATGCTGGAAGGGTCTCCCCCTTCTTCCACACCTCAGCCCTCTTCTCAGACCCACAGTTTCACCTTCTGATGCTCTGCCTCCTCCCTCTTGGAGCCAGATGGCCCCACAGCACCTCCCACTTCACCAGACAAAACAAACCTCCTGCCTCTGCAGTTACACCAGCACCAACCACAACCCCACTCATGCTCTCAAACTTAAACTTCTCCTTTCTCCAAAGCACCCACGGTGAACAGACAGCTTGCATTTGCAAGCCATTTCCCAGTGCTGCATGACAGAGATCATCCCCCTTTGTCCTTTTTGGGTCTTCCGTCTCACAATCTTCCCACATCCCCCTGGTCCCATGCACTAGGTAATCCCCATTTGCTTTTCTCTGCCTCACCATCCAACAGAAAGAACCCTTGTTGCCTGCAAACAAAACTCTCCCTGCACATCTCCACTCACTGGCCATCCCTCCCTTGCCGGCAGAAACAAGACCACAGACACGAGCCTTGTAATGAAGATAAAGAGTCACATATTCTTGCCGCCCATCTCCATCTGCCCACGCTTTTCCGGTTGCATTACGCCTTATGTTTCTTCTTGTCTGAATCTAAACATCAGCTCCTTCCTGGCCATGCTGTTCCTGTTGCCCGCACCCTGCACCAGGGACAAAGAGGCCAACAGAGGCACAAAAGGGAGGGGACAAGAAGTGAGCCAGGAAAGGTGACAGCACGAGAGGGAGTGCATTTGTGGCAGGGGAGATCAAAGATGCTGGAGCCAAGCACAGACTCCCACGCAGAAGGGGGACTGGCGCATCCCACACACACTGTAGCTCCCTTCCTCCTCTGACCCCCTAGCTTGGATCCCTCCTCACTGACCACGCACCAGGATCAATCAGCATCCCACCCCTGGCAAGCCACCTCCACCGTAATTGTCTTTTCTCATCCACCACTGTAAACAGGGATTAGGAGTAAAGATACCAGGCTAAACCTCTGCTGCAGATTAACGTGTGCATTGTCCTCAGTGACAAGTGCCAGACATCTGTCCTTGCCCTGTGACAGGCCTCAAACGTGCTTCCCTGTGTTGCTGTAAGACTTTCAGAGAGATGCCATGAGACTTGCTCCTCTGCCCAACCTTAGTAAGCTGTCCCAGGCCCTCCTTGTGCTCCCAGCTAAAAATGCAAGGAAGCAGAAGTATTCTGCTGTGTCCCCACAAGCTGGCAGAGACCAAAGCTGCTGTGCAACCTGCTGGCATTAGGGAATAGACCAGCATCAGTGAACCAGATGCATCTTGAGGGGTACAGCATTACATTTGATGCCCCTGTGGGACTCTGCATACCACTGGCCATGGAGCACAGAGAGATTCACCATGTGGCCATGCCAAGCAGATGAAGGATGCTCCCAGCCCAGGGAAGGCACAACCAAGCCCTAGTCTGCAGCCAAACTGCCCAGGTGCTCTGGCTTCTTGCCCCAAACCAGGAGACCCTTTGGCAGAGCCATGTGCTCGGGAAGATGATGGCTGTGCGAGCATTAGAGACAGGGCTGCTTTTGTTTACAGGCCGCTGCCAATGTTGCTGCACACCCTGCATCCTCCCCCAGCCAGGAGCCAGCTCCAAGAAAGGAAATTACACGAGCCAGAAGGTTTGATGGAATGAGCCCATTGGGCGGCTTGAAGATAGCTATTAATGGAGAGCTTTCTCTAATTGCTTTTGTATAATCTGGGGCTGCTAGGCGGAACTGGGTAATAAATGAAATCCAATTACATTTTCTCTCAGTATTTATTTTATTAAGTAGAATTCATCAGCTGATGAAGGGCCCCTCGAGGTAATGGCTCATGACCTAGTGGAAGGCACTTTTTTTATTATTATTATTATTTTCCCCACTTGGGGAAGCAGATAATTCAGTTCCCCAGTAAAGGCAGACTGCTCCCTTTGCATCATGGCAAGGGTGACGGGTCCCAGGGCAGGGGGAAACCCACAGGGTGCCCAGCACTCACATTGTCCTTCCAAGCAGGATCCCTGCTCCGGCTGCCAGAGTCCTAATGAGCGCAATGACTGAACCTCAACTTCAGAGCACCAGCCAAAATGAAGATGGATCTACAGTGCACAGCTTGTATGGTGTGCTCCAGAGGGATGCAGCAGGGATTAGTTCCGCTGGGGAGGTTTTCTCGGTCCATGCCTGCTCCCCTGAAAGCTGCAGATTTTGATGCTCAGCTGCCTAGGGCTCACAGGCTTTGGGCTCAGTACAGGACTACAACTGAGGAGGTTGTGAACACCAGCAACTCAGATCCATCACACCTGACCCTGTGCTTCAGAACATCTGAAAGGACCAGCCTTGCATCAATCTGCACATGGCACCTCAGCCACCACTTGCTGGTGGTTAGAGATCCAGTTGTTTCCATAAAGGCCACCAAAAACATGAAGGTGCCAAGCCAAGCCTCATGCCATGCCAGGGATGTCTGGTGCTGACACCTCCGCAAGGTGCTCTGATTGCCAAGCAGGGTTTGCTGGGAGCTGCAGCACTGCTGAAGCACAGACCCCAGGCCCTGGCGCACAGACCCCAGGCCCTGGCACACAGACCCTTCTTTGGAGTGGGGGGGGCAGCAAAACCCAGCACGGGTCAGGAGGGGTTGGTCCAAGCTCCAACCAGCATCTCTATGGAGCAGGGGTGGCTGCCACAGCACAAGCCCCTTTCTCCTCCTCACTCCATCCCAAAAGGCAGCAACAGGGCTAGTGTTTTCTAGGCAATTGTAGGGTCCAACACAAGATCACTGCCCGTTTGCTCCTGCGAGAGCACACAGAATACCCTGGGGACCTTGCATTTGGCTGCTGGGCTTTTCACCGTCTCTCTCTTCCCATCCAGACATTGAC
>NW_010198705.1:52311-59486 GCF_000695765.1 Mesitornis unicolor | reverse complement strand
GTGTTCCCTTCCCCCCCCCGCTCCCAAACCCAGCGCCAACCGGCGTGGCTCACCCAGCTTTCACTGCCATCCTGTCATACAAGCAATTTATCACCCGCCAGCGAGTGCTCATTACAGACGACAGACTCCAGTGTCCATTAATTAATGGGAAATACTTAGAGAGGCATATACACACGCACAAATCTGTCTGTGCGGTTTCCTACGGCACCTACCATGAGTGTATCCAGGCCCCAGGGAGCCACGGCAGAGGTAGCCAGGCTCAAAACAAAGAAGAATCAACGCTACAGGGGAAAAAAGAGCTATAGAGATGATAGACTAGCACGGTTTCATTCCTGATTTAGTAAGAAACTCAGTTTAAGCGATCAGCCTGCAGTTCAGCAGCACCAAGTGAACGCCCAGCAGTGCCTGAGCCTCAGCACCGCTGGGTGAACTAAAAATAAATGGAGCACGGGTCCGCGGCGAGGCAGCACCGGCTTTAAGAAGTGCCACGTTTTGCTGCTTCGCTGTGGAAGCCAGGCACAGAGGGCGAGGAAAAAAGGGTTTCAAACCGATCTTCTGAAACCCGGCTGGCTTTTTGATTTGGGAAGAAAACTGAAGTTTGAAAGGAGATCTAAACATCGTGTCAAAGCCTGGCGCTTGATCTTTTTCACAAGTGGGCTTTCACTTTCTTCTGCTGAGGCTATTTGCCAAGCACAACACAGAAACACAAGCTATTCCCATTGATCCAAAACTATTTTTCACCAAATAAGCCATTCATCTGAAATCTTTTTGCCCAGCTCTGCTGCAGGAGAAGCTATCTGCTCACGGCAGCCCAGGATTTATGCTCAAACGAGCATTTGTGACTAACAGACAGACCAGATTCATAGTGAAATGCATCATCAATAAATCAGTCAATCACTTCTCCTGCCCTCAGTGCAGGGCTGAAGTCTCGAGTAACTACTCAGCACTTTGTCATCCTTTACTCCAGCGAAGTCTGGGTAAGAGACCTCAAGATTTAGCCTATTGATTGCTTACTATTGTTTGTGATGCCCTGCGTGCGTTAGACATGCTCCCTTCAAGCAAGATTAAATACCTGGCTTATGGCCTTGAGATTCAAGGCAAATTACCTTTTACAAGCATGGGAATAGACAAGTCAAACTGTCTTGTGCTATGGTTCATTCTGGTGCAAAGGCAACCTAAAACCCCCTCCCATCTTGCTGCCAGGGGGGTGGCATACGGCGGTGCTGGCTCTCCTTAGGGCTGGTATAGCAAGCCCCACAGATAGAGCATATTTCTGTTAGTTAAATGCAATTTTGGCAGTGGCTTCAGAGCCTCCGCAGCTTTCAGCTCCTCCAGTAGTGTTTTGTTGCGAGAACAATGGAGTGACAGCTCCCCGGCAGCTTTGAGTAGCATCCCCAGCTCAAAGGCAGCCTTAATACCTCCGCCAATCTCCAGCCCTTCAGTTTTCACATTCGTTTGAAGTTAAGCTGCTCTAACTTGGGTGAGTGGGCGCAGACGGGGTCGCTCAACCACAGCCAGAGCATGTCGCAGCAGGGCCGGTGCTGGTCCCCCACGCACCATCATCTATACTTAATATATTAATATAGATGGACAGAAGCGACCGCTCTGTCCCCGCAAGGGGCAAGCCTGGGACACTTCCTCCCCCTGCAACCATAAAGCAATAAAATACAGCGACCCTTTGCAAGGCAGAGCAACCCTAAAAATGCTGCCCAACCCCCCAGCACCCCACTCCCTCTACCAAGGAGGCAGAAAAATCAATGCCACTGGCCTTTAGCCTCTAGATCCAAGCCTTATGTCCAAGCGAAGCCAGAAGATGACCTTACTGTCCCTGCAGCACAGGCAGAGCACTGAAAACCAAGCTGAGAAAACAAGACTGCAAATAACTTTCTCTCAAGAGTCTCCATGCTCCTGGGATTTGCCCAGAGCAGCCCCAATGCCAGCACCACTGTGGCCATAATTGGGATGACAACGAGACCTCAGCCAGCCCGAGGTGAGCGTCTGCTGCTTCACACCTCTGTGGAGCTGGGTCTGCCTGCTCTGCGCTGTGCAGGTCGCTCCAGGGTTGTGCTGATTGCTGGGTGTGGTGGCAAGCAACTCTAGGGATGAAGGATGCTTAGAAGCAAGATAAAGTCTCACTTTCGAAGGATGCTTCTCCCTGCTGATACCACCCAGCACGCAGGGGAAAAAAAACTTCAGCAACTTAAAACTTTGCAATTCCCCCAGCAAATTCAGCTTTCAGAAGCACCTAGCAACTCTGTGGGGAAATAATAATCAAGGATTTCCAGCATCCAAACACAGATCATCTGCCACTCTCCCGACCTTGTGGCATGCCCATGCACAGGACATGGCACACTGATCCCCAGGCTTCACCCACACGTCCCTCTGCAAGGCAAAGCTGATTTCTGAGTCTCATCCTGTCTTGTTTTATTTCTGCCTGGTGCCCGACCTCCCCCTCTCCTCTGGGTACTTTTCCTGCTGCCGTTTGTTCCTGTCCTTTACAGCTCTGCCTGCTGTCACTCGCGTAACCTTGCCTGTTTGATAATTTGTGGCAATAAAGTGTCACTGTGGAGAAAAAATACGGCGTCACAGCAGCATATAAATCTCTGATCCATAAATTGTGCTGGCCCCCACATGCATGCCCCTCCTTTTTGATGTAAAGTGCAACAATTTAGGGCAAGAGGAAGAAAAAAGAGCCAGTAATATGTGATCTTACTGAAGGGCGGCACTGAGTTGTCTTCGTTAAGGTCTGTAACGAATGCTGAGGGGCTGGCGTGTGCTATAAATTGCTCTGGAGACATGGGGTGTCACTGGAGGCTTCCTAGAGCTATACAGAGCTTAAAAAGAGTCATCTAAAGGGAAAAACAGTACAATAGACACTGCTATGGGGTGCTATCAGCGCTGCAGGCTCCCTCCCCTGTGAACAGCATCACTGGTGCTGAGCAAACCCGACCCTGGGGGCACCACGACCATGGAAGGGATCCAGGTGTGCGTGGCTGAGCCCCTCTTCCCACCTAGATGTGGGATTCTGCCCTTCTCCACCACAGCTCAACAGCTCCTCCAGCAGACCCCCACCAGCACCTGCTCCCCTTGGGCATTACAGGCGACAATGAGGAGGCAGGTCCTGCACTTTTTCCCCCTCCATCAGATGCAGCGGGTCCCTGTTATACAAACCCATACGCCCACCTCTGAGCTGACAACGGTTCCCCATGGCTCAGAGCCAGGACTCAGTGAGGCATTTTCCACCCCAGGCAAACGCACTCTGCATTTGTAGCCCTGCGATGCCAGAGTATCGAGCACCCACCACTGAGGTCCTTCAGGAGCCGTGACACCATCTGGAATGGTTTCAGAGGGAGTCCAGACCTTCTTGCTGATGGTTATTTCTTTTAATTGGCAAACGCTGCTTGCCTCCATCAGAGTCCTCATTTACCGTATGATCACCCCGGTCACACTGCACCTCAGCATCCTGGGCCAGCCGTAAAAGTCACCTCCAGCACTAATGCTGCCTCTCTCCTACACCATGTCTCTGGTGCCAGACCCAGCAGACAGCCCCCCTCCCACACCCATGGTCCTCAGCGTTTTGGGGTCTCATCCGTCACCTGTCACACCAAGCAGCAGGAAGCCTCGCATTAAAGCCTTCTCCTGACACTGACATCTTTCTTGACATCTATGGCCCACCTGAGCAGCCAAGTAACACTCCTGTGAATATAAACAAGCAGGGGAAAGCGCATTCACTAGACAGATAGCTTGGGGAAGTGTCATCACCCGTTGAAAGCCCATATGTGGTTTTGTAACAAAGGTATTTTCTTCCTGTCTTGCCCACTCATCAGAGGAATATATGAGTGAAGCTAAGCAGCACCCTGGAGACAGACTAAAACCAAGTGGAGAGCAAGGGATGCTCGGAGCGCTCAGCAGGAGCCGTGCACATGAACACATTATGAACACCCTGGGGAGGAGAAATCGCCTTTCTCCCAGGCTTGGGAATGGCACACAGCCAGAAGCCACCATACAACTACCCTGCACTTGATCAAGAGGACGTGTAAAAAAAGAAAATTAAAAAAAGTTAGGTCTTGGCCCCCAAACCTGCACATAGACTCCTTACCTCCTGCAGCCACAATCCACGGAAGCCTGAAAAAAAAGCACTTATTGTGAAATCTCCAGCCCATTGCCACGGTGGGGTGCAGGACAGAGGGACACCCATCCCACACCAGCTGGATCCTAGCAGGCAGTGGGTCCCGCACGAGCCAGTTGCCCCCCTGGCAGCAAAGGGGACTAACAGCACACTGGACACTTGGACCACATCAGGGCACTGCTCAGAGTTTTGGGAGCCTCAAGAGAAGGCACATGTTGGCTGACTGGAGCAATTTTTCACTCAGATGGCCAGGGGAGTAGCTGGGAAGACTAAGCCAGGCTCTTTGTTGCAGCAACACATAGCAAGATGAGGGACAGTAGGCAGCAGCTAAAACAAAAGGTTCTCACTGGATGCAAGGCGAAACTTTTCCCCCCTTGAGAGCCCATCAGCATGGGAACAGTGGCTCAAACAGCCTATACTCTTTCTGTATGCAGGGGCTTTCAGGATGAGGCTGGATAAAGTCCTGAGCAGCTACATTCAATCTCAGTCTCCTGCTCAGTGCAGAGTCTCTGCTGGACTTGAGATCTCCAAGGTCTCTGCCAAACTGGATGGCTTTGCAAGTCTGTTGTGAAAGATCATGGCTGCAATGTCACATCAGGCCACTTCCTCCTAGGCCCATAACTGAGGGAAAACCAGCATAGCAGCTTTAACAACACTCAAAGCTAGGGAGAATGAAGCCTTTGCCCTTCTCCCATTTCGAGTTTTGTGGCTACTGTGACAGAGCGATACATGGAAGGAAATGAGGAGCAACTCTATCATATGAGCACAAGCACTCTCTGATGGCAGGAACTCAATCTGGAGGTTGTAACCCATTCAAACCCACCTGTTTCACCATCTCCGAAAAAAGCATACACTCACTGAAGATGTATGCGCACATACACTGCAAGACCTGTGCTCACTTGGCCTGAGGAACTACTCCAAACATGCAGTTTGTACAGCTGGTACTGATTCAAATATCTTTGATAGCATCTGATGAAGGAGGAAAATGCATGAGACACAACATGGCAGTGGCCACATGTTGCTGCTTGGGAAGTTTAGGGTGAACAGTAAGAAAAACCTCTTTGCTGGGAGGGTGACACAACTGAGGGCCAGGTACCCCAGGAGATGGCAGATGTCTATGCTGTGAACACTCAGGTGATCAGCCACACTGGTCTGATGTAGCATTGGTGGCAGTTCTGCTCTGGAGGCCTCCAGGGTCCCTCTGGGTCTATGAAGATGCAAGAACAAGATGAAAGATTGCCGGTCAGACCTTATCTGCACCTATGAGACCTCTCAGCCACTTCATTCTTCCCATCTAAAAAGCAGGTCCCTACTTGGAGGACGGACAAAGCCCACCTAGAAGCAGTACCCCTGGAGGGGACACACCTAAGTCAGAAGGTAGGACAGCTTCCTTCAGACCCAAATATTGCTAAACACTCAGAAACTGCATAACCAAGTGAGCACAGCAGAGCTTTGGCAAGACATCTGTCCATCTATAAATAGAGCCCAACCGTGTGTCCTTATCGCAGGGCTTTGATGCGTTTGGGGAGAGTATTTTTTTTTCCCCTCCGCCGCCAAGTCCCAGGCAGCACAGATAATGGGCTTGAATCGATCCAGCTCAAGTATTACTAAACTTCCTACCACCGTGGCAGCTTGCCAGCCTCAAATAGGACAAGAGAACATGTGTCTGTTCAGAGCCAACCACAAGAAGCAGGCAGAAAATTGCTTTAGACTTTAAAAAAAACAGGTGCTTTTTGCAGATCTGTAGATCAATCTACAATGTATTTTAGAGGTTTAAGAAAGTCAATAGAAACAAGATATATCATTGCTGCACAAGAACCCAAGAAGTTGTATTTCTATTTATGCTGCTACTAGCACTCCAGCCGTGGGCTCATTATCCTGCTGCTCCCTGATGTGGTCTCACATCACTACTTCTCCAGCAGTGAAGTTGAGGGAAGGGGCTCCCTCCGCTGCTGCACTTCACCACCCTGTTGGTTTTGCCAGGACAACTTAGCCCTGGGGTTGGTTGGGGTCTGAGTTACCCTAAAAGTGTCACCACCGTACCTTATGCCTTGTTTGCAGCAGGGTACTGCTGGCAGTGGACAGGCTGACCCTCACAAACGGGAGCTGGTCTCCTCAAGTCCTCATCCACACGGGTTCAGCACACAAGTTCACTCCAGTCCCTTGGGATGCTTCAGGCAGTACTGAGATGATCCCTTGGGATTCATTGCACAACCTGGTGCTCTGCTGCAGAAGCGCACAGGGCAGCAGCCTGTCCTCTGCAGTCTCATCCCCAGGGATGTGACACGCTGGTCCCCTTGTGCCAGTCCTCATCACACCTCTTGCACCATCATGGAGATGACCTGGAGAGGCCCTGCATGGATCCTCTTGCAAGCCCTCTGCCTCCCACAGCTCCACTGAGGAGCACTACAAAGCATACTCAGAATTTTTCTCCTCCTTTTTTATTACTACTAAGTGAGCCACATGACATGCCTTATCAAACCAGACTTAAATCATGTCTGTCCCTCCCTTGATCCTGTGTAATGCCTCAGCCATTAGACATGCAATTAGCCTGCATTTACAAATCCGTAAGAGGCTCTCGCCAGCCATCCATCGCAGGACTGCTTGCATCCCTCCAGCAGAGCCTGTCCTAATACGCCACCAGGAAGCAGATCCCACTGGCACAAGCCACATCCATTTCCTAGCCTCCAGCAGGCAAAAAAAACATCTCCTGGCTTCCACTCTCTGTCTCAGAGCGTGAAGGATGTATATGGACAGGAAAGAGCTGGTTGCCCACCTTTGGTGAACAGGCAAAGACCTTGTGCTGTGGGATGCCCGGCTTTGGTCCTCCTGCCCCAGAGCCCATCCGGGCATGGGAAAGCAGCTCAGGCTGCAACATGGGGAGGAGAAAATGGCTTTCTACCCTCCCTACAAGTCTAAAACATGTGCAGACACCTCCCACACATCTCACTGAACCCCATGGATGGGAGCAGACCTGGGCAAGGAAGCTCACAGCCACGATGCGGGGCAGGGACCAGCAGCTGAGGCATCAAGGCTGGCAGGAGCA
>NW_010198705.1:32327-52280 GCF_000695765.1 Mesitornis unicolor | reverse complement strand
GGCCCGAGCCTCCAGCTTGTTGCTCCTGCTGCTTCTCCTTCCCATCTAGCTGCCAGGCTGCAGCTACTCCAACAGCACATCAGCAGGGCTGGGCTTTCACTCCTCTGCTGCCGCGTACGAGTGGGCACCAGGGGACGTATCATTCAGCAAAGCCGAGGAAGAAACAAGCAGCGTTAACTGTTAGCATGTGTGTACAGAGACCCCTCATAAACTATTTTTTCCCTCACTCCCATCTGCTTTGCTCTGGGCCACTAAATCCAATTCAGCAGTGCTCAGCGCTTGTACCGAAGCTGCGACACATTTGTCAGATCCCTGACTAGACCCATGGCTAATTTTACAACGCTAATTTATCTCACCATATTATATCGCTTTCATTTCATCCCCCTGGATCCCATTACTGCCAGTGTACCTTGTAGCCAGCATGTAACAGTAATTGGTACTATTAGCAACGTACCCTCCTCGAGCTGCTCTATTTGCGGAGCTGCGAGCAGTCCCATGGGTGGGCTGGTCCACGCTGAGGATGGGGCGGGAAGGGGTCTTTATCTCATGCCACTCCACAGATGCCACCACCAGGCAATGCAGAGGGCAGAGTTTTGCTGCTGCAGATCATCTCTGCACCCCCAGACCCCAGCCCAACCCCACTGCAGCTCCATCAGGTGCTGCCCACCCCTGCAGTCCCTTAAACTTCAGCTTTTAACTTCAGAGCCTGTGTTCAGCCTTGCACTCATGGAGCATTTCTGTCCTTGCCTGTGGCTCAGAGGATACAGGATCCTGCTGATCGAGGGTGAAAGAGGCTGCAGAACACCCCTGCGAAGCGCAGTGCAGGGGGAGAGGGTTGGGAGCTGCACAGGTAAAATTCATGACACTTCATGCTATTTTGGCCAACAGTTTCTCCTCTTCAGTGTAAGCTATTGCTTTTACAAGATCAGTGTAATTAAGCCATGCAGTTTTAGCTAAGTGGGAGGCTGTGCTAGTCAAACAGTGACAATTCCCACTTAAGATGTCCTTGCTTAGCATTTAGAGGCTTGTTAAATTTTAAATTCATCATTTTTATTTCTCAATCACAGCACCAGCAAGAACCAGCTTCCCCAGCAAGGCTCTGCAGGGTCTGTGTCCCCAAATGGGGCAGTCTAACCCACCTTGCTCCACCATGGTCCATGTGGCTTAGAGAAGACAACCTCAAACCTCTCCTCCTGAGGAGAGGTTATCACAGCCCCAAAAACACACATGGAACAGGTTTTAGAGATGGGACAAGCCCTTGACCATGCCTGCTGATGGTGGTGGTCTCCTAAGGGGATGCAACCCTATTCAGCAGAGCAGAGCCCATGTAAGTTACACTTACCTGACATTTAAGTGACACTTACCTGCTCCAGAGTAGTTCAGTCACCATGGGACCTCTGCTACCCCAGTTCAACCACGCATCCCTGAGCTGCTCTAAGGGCCTTCAGGCTCTCTTTATGGAGAAGCCTCCATCTGCAGCCCATGACATGTATGTTTTCCAAGCTGTTCATCCAAAACTGGCCCTCTACAACCTAAACAACCCCTGTCAGCATCTGCCCTCTTTGTACGGCAGCCATGGGGCTGCTCACACACCAGAGCCAGGAGCAGCCTTTAATAAGTGTCACCCTGGCCAAAAGACACAGAGCCTGCAGCCCCACCACAGCCAGATGGCCCAGAGCACACTATCCAAGGACAAACCAGGTAAGAAAGTGTCTTCTCCCACCTCTTACCTCTCCACCAGTCCAGAGTCCTTAGGGCGTCCCCAATTTCTCATCAACGTCCAGGGGAATTCTTCTGGGTGCTTGACCAACCCTCGCCGCTCAGATCTGGGATTTTCTTCAATAAAAAAAGAAAAGACAACCTGTCAGGTTACCAAGTGGAGCTCTGCCATCGCTTCAGGTTGAGAAAACAACTGAGGGAGGGGGGCATCTGGTTTCCAGCCTTGACAGCTGGGGGTAACCGGTGTAAACATGATGCTAGTTTAGATGAAGAGTCCTCCCATATGAGCATCACAGTACAGCCCCAAAGCACGCATTTGCTTAATTATTTCGATTTAGAGACATGAAAGGGGAGAGGGGGAAAAAAACAAACCACTGCAGCTTGGGGCATCTCCCATCTTCTTTAAACACAGACAGCAACATTCCCCAGCCAAAACAACACAGCAGCACTACAGCGTCAGCCCAGCACCAAGGCATTTGCCCACGACCTCTTGTGCTTCCTAAGCCCTAATCCTGCAAAGCCCCGCGCACGCGTGAAACCGTGCGGGGAGAAGCCAGCCTGACTGAACCTGGGAGTGTGAAAAGGAAAGCACACACATACGGCTTTGCAGCACGGACACTGAGGACTGGGAACGGGAGAAAGACTTTCAGCGCTGCGTCTGATGTGCTGCCTCGTGAGATGGAGTCTGAGCCATTACTGTAACCAGCAATGGCTTCGGTTACAGCAGCAAGGATGCTTTTTGTGTTAGACAAACAAATTATCAGTCCAGATCCACACTCATTATCTAGCTCTTGTGGCTGAGATTGCATTGTTCCTCTTCTCCTTTTTAAATGCTTTGAGGAGAAGGAAAAAAAAAGTTCTTATGGTTCTGCATTATTAAAAATGAAAAATAGGAGTCAAACTCCACTGGCAAGAGGAAAGTCTGGGAGTCACTCCTGTGGAGATGCTTTCCCAAGGGTGACAGCGACTCCAAGCCTGGAACACCACGTGCTTTAATTAGCACCCGACCCCAGGCTGACGAGCTTCACCACAGCCCTCTCCAGGACCTCATCCAAAGCCTGGGGGAGTCAGCAGGAGGATGCTACAGAAACCCAAACTACAACTCGCCTATAAAACCTAAATAAATAACACCCCACCCCACCCCAAACTCCGCTGGGTGCGTGATGGAGAAATCCTCATTTGCAAAGCACTGGGAAATAATTAAAAAGTTTTCCCAGAGCTTAAAAGGAGGGAAGCGGACCGTTTGTCACGCCGGCAGCGCATGGTGTGCCTCCATTTATCATGCTTGTCAGGTGTCAGCCACTGAGAAATTTAACTCCAGCTGCCCCAAGCCCAACACCCGCAACACCCCATCACTCAAAACCCACCCTGCCAGGCACCCCCAAGCTGACAAGGAACTGGCAAGCAGGGGAGAGGGCTCCTCCTCATCAAGACTCCCCTCGCTCTACAATGCCAATGCAAGTTTTTAGGCTTTATTATGTTTTATTTTCTATTTTTTACCCACAGATGAAGCAGAACAGAGAGGACCAAGCTACAGCAAGAAGCAAGGCTTGTTTGTCACTACCTGGCAGGGACCTGCCTGGACTGGCAATCCAGCTTGGCAGGAATAGGACAAGAGAGATGGGTTTAGCACCGAGTGCCCTCGGGAAAGTTTTTGCAGCATCCTCTGCTCAGGTTGTAAGGACACGGCTCTCGCAGGGACAGTGCATTGTGCTAGGTACAAAGTGCAAAATCCTGATGCCATGGGTAAAAGGTGTCCCTGGAATCAGCTCATACGGAAAGGACTGATACCCGCTGATACCCCTGTGCGCTGATAGGACAAGCCTGCTTTTCCCATGGAAGTCAAAACATGGATTTTCTTTTTAAGTACACCAAATTGAGGTCAAACTGGGTTTTGGAGGAGCTCAGAATGCCCAAAGCAGGTCACCAGCTGAAGGACCTGCCTCAGTGCATGAGCTAATGCTGAGTCAGCATTATCTGTGAGACAAACTTCCCCAAAAAACAGGGGATAGCCTTGACCACAGCTCAGGCAGGCTCAGGCATGGAGCAAATGTCACCAGCCAGAGAGCAGGGACAAGCCCTGGTACAGGTCCTAGCAGGAGGGCTTGCACCAGTCCTGTCCTCACCCCACATCACCCAGGACCTGAGGTCCCAGCAATGGTCAGGACACTTCACCAATGTGACACCTGCTTCATAGGGCCTGGCTGGGCTGACCCCCAGATATACTCTTGTTTTGGCCATTTCTGTAGCAATAAGCTAAGTCAGGAGGAATCTGCAAGCACGGCAATGCAGAAGCACTGACTGTTTAAACAAGTTCCTGCAAAAAACCTGACGGAAACCCAGCACCCATTGCATGCTGCATGTCCTACACGGGCTAAGGGAACTGAACCACTTCTGGAAAAAAAACCATAAAAGTAATTTAAAAAAAAGGCCAAACACACAGCATCATTCAAAAACCTTTCCTCCCAGCACAAGCCAGGGCTGTGTCGATGAGGGATCGATGAATTTCACTTGTACCAGCAGAAGGGGCCCATGGTTTCCCAGCAGCAAGGCGGGAGCTGGGGCATTGGTGTTGCACTCACATGTGCTTCAGGCAGCGCAGTTCCTGCTGTGGGAGCGGAGCGGCCGCTCTCTCCCTGCACACACCATATATAATACCCCTGCACACACTATATATAATACACCCACACAGCAGCGCCTTTCAGAGGCTTGCGACTTGGCGTGGGGAAGGTGGATTTTCGTGGCGTCAGCAACAAGCAGATCCCCGACACCTGGCTGAAAACCTTCCCCATAACTATCAGACCCGGTCTCACAGCACAAAGGTACTAGAGTTTCTTCAGCACATCAACTGCAAGAATTTTATTATTTCTTTTATTTTTTAAGCTGTGGATAAACTAATGCCTTTTTCTCTCCCAAAACTGCATTCTGAGAGCAGCTTAAAATCCTCTTTGCTAAAATTTTCCAAAAAAATTCAGCCGGAGGCAGAGACATGTGAAGTTTCAGTCCAAATGGTTAAAGGCTGGCATAGTTTCAAGCAACTGAAGACAGGGGCTTATAATCAGAAGTGTCAGGCAACCTTAATTATATTATTTCCTGAAGGAAATAGTTTTCCCTGCCGAAGTCCAGAAGTTATTAAAAAAAGTTGACCTCACTGGAACCAATCAAGATGGAGACAAGAAGCCTGTGATGGATTTTTAAGACAAGCGAGTTCATGCATCTGTATTTTCAGGGGCCCAGGATTTTAGGACAGGTGTCCCCAGAGAAGCCTGGACCTGCAACAATCCCATGGTCAGAAGCCAGTATGCAGAGCCCCTTCCATCCATCCTCCCCAAACTCCTCGGGCAGGGGGACACAGGAGCCCCGTTTGCCCAAGGAGGGTACTTCGCCTGCGCCTGGATCGATCGCTTTGCCAAGGCGAGCGAAGAAAAACAGCCGGCTGCTTTGTAGCTGTCAGGAGCACACAGGCTTTTTGTCCGTCTCTTCCCCTGCACCCATAAATAAAAGTGACAGCAACTTTATTTAGGACTTCTTCCAGTTAAGAGGGGATGGAAGAAAAGTGAAAAATGAAATCGTAGCTGAGCAAAGGCACAGAGGGGGAGGATGCTGGAGGCACAGCTTGGGCTGTGCTGTGACTGCTGCAGCCTGGGCTGGCGGCAGCCCTCATTCTCCCAAAACCAGCACCTCCTCATCCCCATCAGTGCACCCTTCTCCTCCACTTCTCCAGACCAACAAACACCATCCCACATGCCCCTGCCTCCTGCTGCCATCAACTCCCCAGCGCTAGCCAAGAGGCTCAAGCCTCTGGAGGGAGTCAGAGGTGGAATAACTGCGTCTCCTTTCCTCCTGACAGAGGTTAAATCTCCCCCAAATAATTCAGAAGAGAAAGTCACTGTTTTTGCCCTGCATATACATAAAGCCTGTTCTCATAGCATCAACAGCAGCCCCGAAATGCAGCTCGCCAGTGTCCAGTACCCTAGGAGGTCCTGACTGTTTTAGCTATAACCTCCACGGATTCTTTTGCAACTGAGGAAAGACCTCCTTTCTATAAAAAGCATAGAAAGAGACTAAAAAAAGCGAGAGAGGATGTGAAGGTTGCTTCATGAAAGGGTTGAGCACCCAGCAGAGCTGGTCCCAGGCAGTGCCCCAGCCTGGGGGAGTGCAGGCAGAGCTGGAGCATCGCAGATCCGGTCTCCCCCAGCTCCCTACAGTGACTCCCAGCGGTACAGCACCTCGTGTATCACAACGGTATTGCAACACATTGAAAACACAAACTAGCTGTGTTTCAGCCTTCATCCTGCTTGTATCACTGCTGAGCTGGACCTATGCCACATGCAGGAATTGGGTCACCAAAAGGGGCTGCCAAGTTTGTGTCATCTGCGTCATCGGGGCAGTTCCCAGCTGCTTAGACTGGAGCTATTGCATGCACCTACACCTGCACACAAACACACACAAGACAGGCATGTAGAAAGAGACTCACTGTCCCTGGGGATAGGTGCCCACCTCATCCAGAAAGGTGGAGGGTGGAAGTTGTGTGAAGCTCCCTGGGGGGAGAGGCTGCGAGTGACCTCATGGGTTTCTTCCACCACTGCCCTCTCTGCTGCCGTGAGTCAGAGATTAATGACAGCCCATTTGTCAGCACCGGTGGCATCATCGCCAATCTCATTTCGGAGCAGACATCTGACCTTGCTTGCATCCCTGAGACCTGCGTTACCACACGGCTCAGGCAGCCTCCTGACAGCTCCCATGGGATGCAACGCGACGCAGGGGATCAAGCTGTGACACGGCCTGATCCTGAGTCAGGATGCACAAGACAAACCTTTCAACTGCGGGATGGATGGTGAGTGCTCATGGGCTTGTCCCGTTGCCCTGTCCTTCTCCCAGCTGGTGCTCAAGCAAGGGTGTCCCTTGCTGAGCACTGGATTAAGTTATGGAGAAGGCAGATCTGTCCCCAGAGAGAAAGGCTCAGGCAAAGCCAGCCTTGGCTGAATCTTAAGGGGGGGGGGATAAAATAAAAATAAAATATAAAATAAAAAATAAAGTAAAATAAAATATTTGATTTTTTTTTATATTGGGAGGATTACATCTCCACTGGGAGGGATGGGACACCCGGCAGGATGGCTCTTCGTCTGCACCAAGTCAAGCCAGTCCTGGCTGTCCTACTGCTCCTATGAGAAACCAATTGAAATGGTGTGGGACTGGGAAAAGACACACTTGGTTAAGATGAAGAAATCAGTGCCATTAAACATCATTAGAATAATATGCCCAGAAAGCTTCATAAAAGGAGATACCTTATGATTGAATGCTCTCCAGACCCTCATTTTATGTAGACCCAAAACGCCAACCAAGAGTCTCTTCTAACAGCCAATTCTCACAACTATCAGAAGGAGTTTTTTTGGTTTGGTTTATTTTGTGGCTTTTTTGTTTTTTCCTGAGGAGCTTTTGGGTTTCCAATTGAAACTACAATTCTTTTAGTTCCTGGGGAAAAATAAAAAATTATTTTTCATTAAGCTGAAGCAATGGCATTTTTGCTTGTCAAAAAATATTTGACACAACTCTGACAGATTTGACCAGACATATAAATAAAAGATCTAAACTCTTCTGCTTCAGAGCTTAAGAAAAAACCGCTGTCAGTCCCATGGCAGTGCCAGCTCTCTCCTATGGGCCACGCTCCCCAGTGGCTGCCAGCACCACGCCAGTGCTGGGACAGAGGACAGGAATCAGCCACACCAGCCCTTTCATGCAAGTAAAACCCCATCAGCCCACACCATCCCGCTGCCGTCTGCTGTCTCTGAGGCTGGATCAGGCACCCCCCAGCTCAACAAGCAAACAGGCGGCTCCAGTGGCAAAGAGGCGGGCAGCAATGGTGGCAAAGAGGCGAGCAGCATTGATCTCCTCCCTCTCTTGCCACTATCTCTATCCGATAACAGCATCGACCAGGAAGCACTGGATGCTTTATTTCCTTGGCCACCCAGGCCTCCTTCCCCATCCGTCGTGTCAGCGATGCGGCCACAGACGCTGTGAGAAGACGCAGAGTGGTGTCAAAGCCCATTTTGAAATCCTTCTATCCTATTCAAGCCAGAGAGGCTTATCTGCATGGATTTATACTGTTTGCCCCAATATTTAGCTACTGAGCTGACTAATCTGTGTGCAAGAAAAACCCTGGTGGCTCAGAGGCTGAGCAATCTACATCATTCATCATTTAGATTAGCTATTGTCTTAATCCTCTTTAAACTACTGTATAATACATAAGGGACTGGATGTCCTATATGCTCAGGATATGTAGAAAAATCCCAGACCAAAGCTCAGAAACTTGGGCAGAAGCTACAACGATCCTACCAAGCCATGGAAAGAAAAGGAAACCTGTTGTACCACGACAGCTGGTTTAACTTCTTCTTGCTCTCTCCACCCCAGCTGCTTTTAATTATTTCCTAGCCACCTTCCTAAAGCAACATGTAGCTCCACTACCCTCCTCCTTGTCACAACCTTGTTATGAACTGGGGACCCCAAGCTGTGCCACCCCACACAACATGGTCTTGCTAAAGCTGCTGCCCCAAGGATGAGCACCTTTGTGCCTTGGGCAGCTGGGACATCTCAAGCCAGCATCATCCGTGGCCATGCTGCTCTGGGAAAGGCAATGGCTCTGCACAGCCCAGTGTCATACTTTGGGCCCTGTCTTGCAAACAGGAAGGCTCAGGTCAAGGATTAAAGTCCACTTTGCTCTCCGGGATCACGCTGCGCATCACTGCGGCACCCAGCGGGAGAATGAACAAAGAACAGGTCTCTTTATGGAAACAGCACGGATTTTGGGGGAAGAAGGAGGGGGTGCAACAAGGCAGTAGCAAATGAGGCTTTAGTTCGTTGCCTGCCAGAGCTGAGGGAGCTAATAAACAGACAGATGAGAGCTAAATTGTCTTCTGAACCTCTGTATCAGTATTCACATTACAGAGGCTGCTTCCAGCAATTCCAGCGTATTAATAATAAATGCTACATAATTACAGCAGGCTTGCTTTTGTCCTCTCTTCCTGTTTTCTGTCAATGTCTGCTTAACCCTGTGCAGTCCACAGCTGTCTCTCCACCAGCACCAGCCTCTGCGTGGGCAGCATAGCCCTGGCACTACTCATGGGCTGCACAGGGTACAAGGGGAGGTGAAGGAAAGCTCAAGTGCTGATACCAGTCCACCGCAATCACCTTCTGCCTGTCAAAGTTGTGAAAATGCTGCTGTAGGGCACAAAAAAGCCTGAGTATTTGGGGCCTCAGTGGTAGCCTCAGGCTGCGATAAGTATGGGACAGAATCTCCAAAGCACAGAGGAGCACAGAGTCGCTACCAGCTTCTTAAAGGCTAACAAGCTTTATGGCCTCACCTGGTATTCATCTCCTCCAGATTTGCAGCTGGAGCAGCCATCCCTGCAGAGATGATTTTGGGGTGTCTCTGCCTCAGCCCATAGGGAGCCCTTTCATAGCACCCGTGGCCACAGGGCTGTGGGTGGTGACAGCTCCCCAAGACACACAGCCAGGAGCAGTCACGCTGCTGGGAGCTAGCAGTGGGCTCTGTGACAATCCCAGAAGGAAGAAACCATGAGAAGATACAGGACCCATAGGACCCAAGTCTGGCATCCAAGCAAGGGAGAACAAAGCTTTGGTGTAAACAAATTCCAGACAAAAACATCTCCAGCTTGCACAGACACCTCCCCATGCTCCCCCCATACTGTCCACAGTGCCAGGGCCCCTCGAACTCAGTCACTCTTCCCACGTCTCCTTCTTCGTAGGCAAGCTGCATCAAAACACCATGCCCTGTCTGATCATTTCATGAGCTGATTCAAGTGAGAGTTAAAGACCCTCTGGCACTTTAGAAGTGTTTCATCCAATCTAGCTGCAAACGGAACTCTGGAGCCTGATTTGCTTCCCACAGGACAGTCGCATAGAAACAGGGAATCCTTCAGTTTGGAAAAGACCCTTAAGATCGAGTCCAGTGGTTAAGGTAGCACTGCCAAGTCCACCACTAAGCCATGTCCCTAAGCACCACATCTACACGTCTTTTAAATACCTCCAACGATGGTGACTCCACCACCTTCATGGGCAGCCTGTTCAAGTGCTTGACAACCTTTGCTGTGGAAAAATTCTTCCTAACATCCAATCTAAACCTCCCTTGGTGTGATTTAAGGCCATCTCCTCTCCTCCTATTGCTTGTTACTTAGGAGGAGAGGCAAACCCCTACCTCACCAACAGCTCCTTTCAGGCAGTTGTAGAGAGCCATACGGTCTCTCCTGGGCCTTCTTTTGTGCAGGCCAAACAACTGCAGTTCCCTCAGCTGCTCCTCACAAGAGCTGTGCTCCAGATCTTTCACCAGCTTCGTTGCCCTTCTCAGAACATGCTTCAGCCCCTCAATGCCCTTCCCCAAAACTAAACACAGTATTTGAGGTGTGGCCTCACCAGTGCTGAGTACAGAAGCATAGTCACTTCCCTGTTTCTGCTGGCCACACTGTTTGTGATAGAACCCAGGATGGTGTTGGCCTTCTTGGCCACCTGGGCTCACTGCTGGCTCATATTCCTCTGGCTGTTGACCAGCACCTCCAGGTTCTTTTCCACCAGGCAGCTCTGCAGCCACTTGTCCCCAAGCCTGTAGCACTGCATGGGGTTGTTGTGACCCCAGTGCAGGACCCAGCACTTGGCCTTGTTGAACCTCACCCAGTTGACCTCGGCCCATGGACACAGCCTGTCCAGATCCCTCTGTAGAGCCTGTCTGCCCTCAATGCTCCCCTTCAACTTGGTGTCATCTGCAAACTTACTGAGGGTGCACTTGATCCCCTCACCCAAACCATTGATAAGGAGATGAAACAGAAATGGCCCCAGTACTGAGCACTGGGGAACACCACTTGTAAGTGGCCACCAGCTGGACTGAACTCCACTCAGCGCAACTCTTTGGGCACGATCATCCAGCCAGTGTTTTACCCAGCAAAGACTACACCCATCTAAGCCATGAGCAGGCAGTTTCTCCAGAAGAATGCTTTGGGAAATGATGCAAAGGCTTTCCTAGAGTCTGTGCAGACAACATCCATAGCCTTTCCTCATCCACTAGGCGGGTCAGCTTGTCATAGGAGACCAGGTCAAACAGGATCGACCTTTCATAAACCCACACTGTCTGGGCCTGATCTCCTGGTTGTTCTGTACACGAGTCTGAGCATTTCTTCTTCAGTTGCAGACAAAGAGCATCAAAACTCTGGAGAAGGGTCCACGTTAGCAGCACAATAGCTGTTTATAGCAGAGAGAAGGTTTAATTTGCACCTTTCAGGCTAGCTCTCTCTTTTCCCAGCCTTGCAGGGAGCCTGCCATGCCCCCTAACATAGTTTCAATAACAGAAGAGAATAAATACCTCAAATGGGATCTCTGTGAGAAGAAACCTACATGCAAAACAAAGCATGCCTGCCTTCCACTGCAAATTAACTCAGCTTCTGCCTTGACTGCAGACCTTTCCAGACATGAGACCCACTGGTTGACAAATGAATACCAAACAACTCAGATGCAAATGTACGGCTGCACAGAGCGAGCCTCAAATACTAGGGAGGCAGCTGAGCATTGAGAAGCCTTGAGATGGAAAAAACCCCACCAAAAACTCAAACCCAGCTACATCACTCACACAGGGAAGACAAGGCCAAAGTGACACAAGACTAGTCATCCCTCAGACACCTGTGTCCCATCCAACCTGGGACATGTGCAGCATCCCCCAGCACTGGCATCCTGCCACCCTTCTGCAATGGTTCCCATGCCTGCACACATCCACTTTGTGTTTTCTGTGCCGTCTCCTCTGCAAGGTGAAGTTTAGTTGCATTTTTATTTCTGTACGTCATAGTCAGTTTTTTTGAGCTCTCAGAAAACAAAGCAGTAACCAGTTGTTCAGGAATAAATGCTGAAGAAGAAACACTGCTATTCTATGACAAGTATAGGCACAGAGAGAAGTGAGAGCGACAGACCGTGCAGGGGATGGGAGAAACACACACACCAGCAGTCCTCTGGACCACTCACATGGAGCAGGCGTGCCAGAGAAGGATGGAGCAGAATGAGGATTAGGAAAAAAAGAGGGATCATCACAATCAGGGTAGATGAGGTGCTTAGAGACATGGTTTAGAAGTGGACAAGTTATAGTTGTACTCGAACTTAAATGTCTCTTCCAACCAAAGGATATTACAATCATCATCACATCATGCAGGACAGTATGAGGAAGGCTGCTTTGAGAGCAATACTGTTAGTAGATAGTTGTGTAACACGAGGAAGCCCAAGTTCATCCTTGCTGAGTGACCCTGGACTGGTTGCATCTCTCTGGGTTGCCTCTATTCACTCACTGACACTTTTGGCAGGGCTGCCTCAATTTCTGCGCTGCAGGGACCTTTGCTCCCTGTGCAAAAGGCACTCAACAGGCTGGAGTCCCCACACACCACCATGAGCTGGTGTGGTCAGGAAAGCAGTAAGCAATATGGAAAGGGAAACCCACCAAGAGCTGCAAGGAAGAAGACATATGTCAATGCCAGAAAGGAAGATCCCGAGCTGGACTGCAGCTCCATGACACACACAACCACCCAGCCAAGCAACCTGTGCTGCTGGGGAGCTCCCACACACAGAAGGAAGTGATGGCCTTGGCAGCCCCTCACCTGCCAGACACACAGACAACCTCCAGTACTGCTGGGCTGGCTGTCACAAGAGGACTGCCAGCGTGGGAGGACAGTGGAGCACTCAAACTGCTCTGCAACACCCTCTCAACAAGGCAGATCTCAGCCAAGCCCAGACCCTCCCAATGTGGTTCTCTGCATCATGGTGCTACTGAGTAAAGCGAGATTTGCCACAGGATGATTAGCAAGCACTCCTAGATGCAAAGGAAGAAAAGCAATAGGCTTCTGAGCCCCTAGGCTCATGTCCAGGACAGTCCACATCACATCCCCCTGCCTGGGCTGTTTCCTTGCTTTCCAACTACTTCCATGTCCAAATCCACCCCCAAATCTCAGGATGTTCCTAGGCAGTTAATGACAGCATAGTGCAGGCTGCGTCAGTCTCTTGTGTCAGGCCCCCTCTGCAAGCCATTTCAAAAAAAAAAGAGAGCACATTATTAATTACAAATTAAGCTGCTAATTGATACTAAGCTCTGCTAGCTCTAGGGGAAAACAGAAGCAGAGCTGTGCCCCTCATACCATGGCTCACTGATTGCAACTGCGATACGAAGGGTCTGAGATCCTCCGGAAAGCTGCTGGGGACAGGGTTGCACCACTTCCAGCTCAAGCTACATACACCAGCCCAGCGATCTCTTAATACTTCACTTCTTCCTGCCCTGAACTGCCTCCAACCACTGTGACAACCAAATGTTCAAATACACTCTCAGACCCAAGCGCTAATTCAAAGTCAGCACCCACAAGCACCAGCCATTGCCTTCACCAGACTTACTCTATAACACAGCAATTGGGGGTGACAGCCCCAGGGCTGCCCCCAAAGAAAGATCTCCTTGCTTGAAGGAGATGAACAGTTTCCCTATCACCATATCCCAGCAGCACTTAAAGGTTTGGGCAGCAGCGAGTCCTCATTTTGCTTGGTCCTATGAGGACTTCTGCATCTTGGAGAGGATGAGGAAATGAAGCAATGTAAGAATCAGCCCATGCCAGACAGGTGAGATCAGATCAGCTGAGACCCAAGAGCTGAAGAAACCTCTCCTGCAACAAATTTCTCAGCTCTGCCTTTTGAAAAGCTTAGAACCACAGTGCAGAATTACCTCCTCTTTTAATAAGTGACAGGTAATGAGTAATTAAATAGTAATATTAATAAATAATGAGTAATAATTCCTTAATAAGGGACAGCAAAGCTTGAAGTAGTGTACCCCTTTGCCTCACAGGAAGCTCAGCACATGCCCAGGCTGCCTCCTGCACAGGGTCTGCAGGAACAGGACCAGTTCTGGGTTTGACCATCAAGCAGTCGATGCTGAGGTCTCCATCCATCCACTCTCATACCACCCTTCTCCGTGGGCAGCTCAATTAAGCCTAATGAATTACATCCAGCACGAGTCACAAGCAAACACAGGAAGACTTGGCAACCATGGTGCTGTGCAAGCAGAAGGCAAATAAATAAAATTGACTCAACTTGACAGAAAATTGTGCAGTGAAACTTGTTGGGAGATGCCAATTCAGTGAGAGATTCTGTAGTGAAGCATCTGTTTGGGTGACTTTGGCTCAAAAGGAGGCACAAAGAAAATGTGACAAAAGCTAATTTTACCTTCAAATAGGAGACAATCCAGAGAAGTTTTATGCTATGTCGGCATTAAAGTTTGTTTGTTTGGTTTTAAAAAATTAACCACAAAGGAAGAAAATGCTGCTAGTTACCAGAATGGATTTAGGATCAGAGCTGCAGAATAACATAGGCTGGTTCAGATCTCAACCTAATGCCATGCAGTTAGAACAGGACCAATCAGCCCAGGTCACACAGGGGCTCCTGCAAGTCAGGGCTGGGCATCTCAAAGGCTGGGTCCTTCCCATTCCTGTTGCAGTGTTTGACCAAACTCATGGGGACATGATACTTCCAAGTGCCTGAAAGGCAATCAGATGGTCCAAATTGAGCTGTTGTCTGCTGCTCTGTCCCCGGGTGCTTCCAAAAAATTAGTCCATCTCCTCCCTCTCCTCATCCATCAAGGGGCTGAACACAGTAATGAGACTCCCTCAACACCCTGCTTCATCCTCCCTTCCCCAGACTGCACAGACCTGTTGCTCTCAGTATCTCCAACAGCGTTCTCCTTCTCCACAAACCCTCCTGGTTTCCCTGCTGACAGTCACTGATGGGTTTTGACACCACAGTCCCACGGGAGATGGTAGTGAGGAAATATTGTAAACCAAGACAGACTGCACAGCTTCCTAGAGAGCAAGAAACCCTTCCCAAATCTAGTCAAAGCCATAGTCGACTGTCACAGTTCTCTCGGAAAAAACAAAGAGCCCTGCTCCATGGTGACACAAACAGTTGCCATTTCAACAGTGTCCCCCCCTCATTCCTTTAATTTGAAGTCAATTACGGCAAGGTTAATGGGGCAGAGAGGATGCCAGTCGGTTGAGTAACGATGTCAAAGCACCTGGCATTGCCTGGGCAACAGCTAGGCAAAGGGGATGCAAATGAAGGCACAGGATTGCACTCAGTCCCTGGAAACAAGCCGATGCAATTGAGCGTATCGGCATTAATGAACATGGAAATAACGAAAGCACCCAGAGAAACAAGACGCTGATGGTTGGCGGGGGGAGGTTGCACCCAGCAGGAAGAGACCGCTGAGGGCACTGCATGCTGGGTGTCAGCAGGAGCAGGCTTCACAGGGCTGCGTCTCCTCAGGTCCTCACCCAGAAGGGCTCCCCGCAGGTTAACACCCCAGCTGTGCACACCCAACACTGACCATGCTGTCCCTCTGCTGAATTCCCTCCTCCAGCAGCTCCTGGCTCCTCTCCAGGCATGCTGTGACAAGGAGAGCGAGAGGGGAGCTGCGCGTGCCAAGAGGGCACAATTCGGAGCAACCCGACAAACACAGGGCAGAGGCAACAAAGACCAAGGGGCACAAGATGCACAGGAACAGAGGTGCTTGAGGGCACTTCAGTGTGGAGAGCAGCGATCTGCTCAGCATGAAGGCCACTCCAGCAGTGCAGACCAGCTCTCTCCACAGCTTGTAGTTCCCACATCACCTGTAATTAATATTTTGAAGCCTGCAGGCAGAGTAACGGGAGCTGCTATGTGGGATGCTGTCTGCCAGGACAGCACTTGGCAGAGCATCTTTCCACAGACTAGGAGTATAGGGCAGCAGGTAAGATTGCTGCAAGCCTCAGACACCAGGAAGCTATTTCCAGCTTTGGACCACCATCCCACTGCTGTATCTTCTCCCTAGTCCACAGTCCACACATTCCGTTATATCTCATTATTTACCACTTGAAAAACCTTCACTCCTGTAATACTCAGTGTCTTTCTATCTATCTATGCCTTTTAAGTGCACCCCGTACCACCACTCTCCCTCTTTCCTAACCCCACTAACACTCCAACACAGCTGCAGAGGCCATCCATCCCTCCACATCCCAGTGACATAGATGGGCTGGTGCCCTGCACCCACCATTTCGTGCTTTCTGCTCACCCTCTTCCATTCCACAGCCCATCCGCAAAATACGCTTCAGGGCAGCAACAGCTCCACCAGCAGCCACAGCGAGGTCCCACAGGGGTTCTGCTGCCCCAGTAAAAGCTGCATTAGATGGGCAGGAGGAAGCTGACAGCATTTTTCGCACCGGTGACCAGCACAGCTTGCACAGTTGAGATGAAGCTGTGCAAATGAGACGCCAGCAACCACCCCCCCAGCCCTGGTGACTCCCCCACAGGCATGAAGAGTGGTATCAGGGACACAAAGCAGCCGACACCACAGGGGAGGAGGTTGGGTTATGCATCCATTTACAAGGTCATCCCCCTGTGCCTCTTTAAAGCCCTTCACTTTCGCCCAAGGCAAGTCAAGGTGACTAGTAGAGACCCTGCTGCCCCTGCTCCCACCCATGCTATCCCTTGCCCTTGCACTGTGAGCCCCTCAGAGCCAAGAGCATCCATCCCCGCTCTCTGGAAACACCCAGAAGAGCAGCAGCCTGTGCCATAAATAACACTGGCAATGGGCAAGAGCAGAGCAGCTGTGGGCTCTGCAGGGAGCAGGGCATCCCAGGCCAAGCCATGGCCAGGCACTGCAGGACGCAGGGCTCGCCCTGAGCAAGCACCTTCTGAGCATCTTCCCTGCCCAGCGCAGCAGGACCAGGCACGCCTGGGCTCACAGCAGTGCCATCCCCAAAGCCAGGCCTTTCTTGGAGTCCCAGCATGTTGCTTTTTAGATGTCAGCAGTAAAACCAGTTACACATCAGAGGGAATTAAATGGAGGAGGAGGGGAGGGTAAAAAAAAAAAAAGAGAGAAAGACGAAAGGGAGAAGAGACAGCTCGGCTAATAGCGAGTCAGCCAGAAGTCTCCGAATCCATTTGAAATGCGTAGAGCTTAATTTAACTTAATGGTTTTGTCAAACATTGGCACTCTGTTAAAAGCACAGGAGAGCTGGTAATCCAAATGCCAGTGGCTCTGCCGTTGCTAGCTGCAGGAAGGCCGCTGTTCAAGTCCCCAGATAGATCCATCTGGCTTCACGCAGGCAGCAAGCACGGCCCTGGCTACTGCAGTCACTCATCAGGGCAGCTCTGTATTTACTTAGCACTGGCAGCAGCCCTGGCTCTGCCCAGAACACAAAAACAAACATAGCCACTGCATTTCTGAGCTTGTTCATGTCTTAAGGCAGCTCCAGGCTTCTCCTGAAAACACAGCTCAGTCAGGGGAAGAGAGATTTGCAACTTACCCTCGGGAAGACAGAAAGAAATCTCTCACCTACGTGAACTTTGGCAAGAAGTTGGAAGAAGAAAACATAAAGCAAACTCTTTGCTCACAGGCAGACATAGAAAGCCATGGGTTGAGCTAAAAGCCAGTTCACCACCCAGTCCTGGTCTCCCTCCTCGGGGCTCCCAGAAGCCTCTGTGAGCTGGAATGGGGCTAAACCCCAGGGGAAACATCAAACTCTCCTCTAGAGAGAAACCCCAGAAATATCAACCTGCCATTTAAGATGATCTTCTGACTGGAGACTGAACCCATCTCTGCACACAGCAGGGACAAGACAGAGGGTGCTTAAGCCCCCTCGTCTGCCCTGATGCCCTATTTTGGACAAGCCCTAGAGGACTTCAGGACACCTCATACACTGCCATGTGGTTCTGCTCCCCTCTGAGGGCACCAGTGACGACCTGCAGCACCAGGCACTGTGTGATTCAAGCACTGAGACACAGGCACACTGGGGATAGAGACCGGGGCACTCTCCACAGTGACAACAGTCCAAAAAGGTCAGGCTTGCTCACAGTGTTTTAGGAGGAGGCTAAAACACTGCTTTTAACCTTGCAGCTGTCTGCAGGACATCAGTCAGCCACAGATCTGTCCTCGGCCCCCACATCCATCCAGCAGCCACCACAAACTGGCGAGACCAGAGACACTGGGAGCACAGCTCTGCCCACCTCCTCAGCCCAATGTACTCCCAAAAGGAGACCCCAGAAACCTCCCCTTCCCCAGGGAAGGGCCTCCATTCCCCAGCACATCCCTCAACCCGCAGAGTACTGAGCTCCCTGCCATGTACCCCCGCAGCAGGGTTTGTTCAAAGGGCCAGCACGACATGAAGCACTGGTGCCAATCCCCAGCTTCTCGGGACAGCCTTCAAGCAAAAGGCTATAGTGGGAAATAAGCCCTAAACTCCAGGGCCATAGGCACATCCCCCCCTCTTCCCCACAGTGCAGGTGGGGAAGGGGCTCCAGAAAAACTCGGAGAGGGCAGCGAAGGCTTTTGAGCCTCTGCATCCCCTTAAACCTCCCCCTCCATCCCAGGACCTGGATTCCTGTTTGATTTAAGACGCAAATGGGATCGAGTTTAAAGGTCTCAGCCTGGCCCTTGACTCCTTGGTGGGAGTCTTTCCACATCACAAAACCACCAGACAATTCAGTCTGATTGACAGCCTTTCAGGCTGAGGCTAGAGCATCCCTGAGGGATGCAGTTCCACTTAATACTGGCAAAAGCCAAATTGCAGACAGGACATATAAGTGGAAAAAAGAGAGCTGGTTAATGCACTTTTTCCCAAGGTAAGCGGATAGTGGTGCACACCAGAGAAAGCAAGGAGATGAAGACAAGGCAGATCTCAGGCTCAGAAAGGAGAGGGGACAGTGACAGGCGCTAGAGCATCCCTGAGGGATGCAGTTCCACTTAATACTGGCAAAAGCCAAATTGCAGACAGGACATATAAGTGGAAAAAAGAGAGCTGGTTAATGCACTTTTTCCCAAGGTAAGCGGATAGTGGTGCACACCAGAGAAAGCAAGGAGATGAAGACAAGGCAGATCTCAGGCTCAGAAAGGAGAGGGGACAGTGACAGGCAAGAGCCAGGAGGGATCAGGGATGGGAAAGCAGGTGAGCAAAGCCAGCATTCAGTGACCCTGGGCTCAGCCACTAAGGCTGCAGCAAAGGCTGAGATGCCAGCATGGGGAAACACACATAGGCACACATATATGCAGGGCACACGCACCCTGAGCCTTCATCTGCCCTGTGCCCCATCCCGGCTCTGCAGCCCCAGCTAAACCCAGCCCAGTGAAAGGACATCACCAAGTTTCCCCTGCAGCAACAGACAGCAGAAAAGATTAATTGCTTCCTCATCCCCTCCACCCTCCTCTTCCTCACACCCCAGTTTAGGAGAGCTGGGCATGACCCATGGCTCCCTCCAACGTGGCTTTCCTGTACCAGGGCTGATGCCAACATCCTCTATGGTCTTGCTATAGCTGTATGTGGCCAGCTCCCTTCCAAATCCATTTATATTGGCTAATTTTGGGAGAAGGTTCCCCTAAAAGTACTCCCACCTTGCAGTCTGGGTCAAATCCCTGTTTGCCAGTCCCCCAGGTCTCAAAAGGACACAATGCACTTCTGCCATAAGCAGAGAGCCATCACTTGGGGAGAACCAGGCAAGGGAATGTAAGACGACCACAGATACTTGTCACGGTATCTTATTTATCCCCCTCCTCCGCACACAGGAAACCCTTTCTCCTACCTTTTTTTTCCCTCTCTCCTTTAAATGAAAGGGAAAAATTTTAAGCTGGTGCTTTAAAGCACAGCAACCGCCAGCCCATCTCCATGGCTTGCCAAGAGAGCAATTCATCCTCTGCCTCTATTCTGCAGTAGGTAAAGCCCCCCCCCCTCGCTTTTGTTCATCTCCCCGCTCTTTTGTCTGGCCCTGAAAGCGTTGATCACTCCTGCATGAGGAATGTGAAACTGATGTGATGTGATAGGAACAATGCTCCAGCCCCGATCCTCGCAGCCACATCAAAGTCCCCATTTGCATGGCTTCCCCTTGCCTGCTTGCCCCCCTCTGCCCCCGGCCGCACTCTGGCTGCTTCAGCGCCTTCATTGTCCTCCCGGCTTCCAGAAGCAGCCTTGGCCTCCTGCTAAAAGCTGCTCGATGGCCTCCCCATGCCTGCTGCTGCCTCCTCTTGCCCAGGGGAGATGGGACCCATGGGCAGCAGGAGATGTGGCATCTCCAGGTGCCACTGATACAGGTTGGGATGCACCAATGTCTCTGTTGATCCTGCTGCTGCCTGGTACCTGCTCCCAAATGGATGCTTCCCCCCACGACACCACCAGACTGGGCTGGCGG
>NW_010198705.1:16593-31518 GCF_000695765.1 Mesitornis unicolor | reverse complement strand
TGTGCTGGCAGCAGCATGGTGCTCAGCAGATGCTGGAAAAGCCACCAGAGCAGCTGGATAAACAGAGCTCTCGGTCCAGGCATGCTGCCACCAGGTGAAAGTCCTGCTGCTGCCCTGTAATGAGCAGCCACAACCCAGTACTAAGAGGTGACCTTTCCATGCTTCACCCAGACTCCTGCTTCTCCAGACCTCATTAAGTCAAAGGTTTCAACCGAGGGCCAGCAAAGGATGCTGCAGAGAGAAAACAAACCCTCCAGTGAGACAGAGCACCCTCCCCAGCCCCACACCAGCTGTGCCTCCATAGCAAGCCTGCGCTGACATGACAGCAGCTGGAAAGCAATACCTCTCCAGCTCCCCAAGGCACCATCTGCCTCCACATCCTCTGGGAGCCCCCATTTCCCTTTGGGGGCTGCCAGGTGCCTGCTGCCAGGCAGGGGGATGCAGGCAGCATCCCAGCAGGGAAGGGGACATCCAGCCACTGGCCATGCCACCTGGAATGCAAGGGGAAGGACAAGACCAGTGTTAAGCAGTAGTGGGACCACACAGAACCATGTAGCACCACTCTACGCTGGAAATAGGAGGGACACTGATGGCCCTGCAAAACTGAGGTGCTGCTGATACACCTCATTTAATTTTTGGTGGAAGAGGCAATACATTGAGATTAGCCTTGCCACTGAGACCAATGTAAGACTGATTCCCTCCCATCCTCATCCTGAAGTATGGGACTTCCTTTTAAATTCACCACCAACCATGATGCTGAGCTAGTCTGTATCACTAACCAACACACAGAGGCAGCCAGCATCTGCCTACAGGAAAAAAAAAGGAGGCTTCTGGGTCTAGCCATTTCCAACACAGCAAGCACGATCCAGGTAATGAAGGCTTTGAGCCCAAGCACGTCTCCAGTTTGTACCTCATACAGAAGACCAGTGATCCAGAGGGACTCCAAGTGTTTTGACTTCAAATGCACAGAAAATGCAAAGCAACTGTCCAAGAGCCATTTCTGGATTATCAGCCCACAGATTAAAATGCTCTATGGGTTACCGTGTAGGACGCACTGCTCTAATGTTAAACAGGCACTTCTTAAGCACTTCTCAGGCTACCTGTACCCAAGCAGCCTCCCGAATCCTGAGAGCTCCTGCCTCTGTCTTTAGTTTCTACCTGGTCACTGCAGCCTCCTACTCGAGCCCTGCTGCTCTTCATCTGTAGCTGGGGTTCAGCAACCTGCCAAGGGAGACAGAGCTGTCCGATTTATAACAATGGAGGCAGAGCTGTCAATGTGGAAGAGCCAAGCCCACCTTCCTAAGACTTTGGGTGAGATTTACTACACAAAAGCCCTCCCTCGTGCATTAGACCTGGGGAATGTCACTTCTGGTTAGGAAAGAAAAACCTCTCTGCTAGAGGAACGCGTTGGGCTATGATTAAGGAGGACATTTCATTCTGGCATTTGGATTTTTCCCTGCCAAGCTGGTTTACCTTAGGATAACACCAGAAAGGCTATTTTGCTGTAGCTGTCCTCACACACTAACCAGAGCCCCCAGCAGTGCTGAGGCTCCTTCACCATTTTAGGGGAAGTGCATCCAACTGTGCTGCCCACCACCCTGCTGGGCTCCCATCTGGTCCCCTCTGTGTGTCCAGAAAAGGAGTCCCCCCAGCCCAGGAGGGAGGGCGGCGTCGGTCCCTTTTGGTAGCTATATTGGTGCAACAAGTAGCTTTGCTCAGAGAGACAGAAAGCCTGCAGGACACCAGGATAAGAGCCTTGCTCATGATGCTGGCAGTGAGCTGTTGCAGAAAAGGCCACAAATAAGATGCTGTACACCTACCTTCGCAGCGCTTCATCTCCTTGGCACTCCATAGAGCTGTCAGCAAGGCAGGACAGGCCCCACTTCACCAGAAGGATCCCTGCTGATGCTGCATCAAGACCAGGGAGCAAATGTTTTGTGCCAGTAAGGGATAAAACACTGTGATCCCCACACAGTGCTCACTGGGGAGTTAAATCCATCTGCTAAAAGGTGGTGAAACACTGGAGAAACTCCCCCAAGCAGGGCTGGGTACCACTCCTCCTCTGGAAATCAGAGACCAGGAGACATTTATCCTCTCCCCTGCTCTATCCCAATGGTCTCCACCAGCTCCTACATGGGATGCTGCCCTCCCAGGATGCTGCATCCAGAGGAAGCCCCCTCAGCTTGCCTTAGCCCTAACCCAGCATCGCAGCTTGCTGCACCTCAACAGCATCATTCGAGCAGACTGCAGGCAGGCACCCCTAACCCTGGCAGCACGGACTGAGCTAAAAGGCAGTTAAATAGAGCCGCCCCGCTTGCTGCATTCAATCACCATTGGAGGCATACCACAGGTGAACAGGACCTTGAATACAGTCAGACAGATGTTGTTTCAGGGCTTGCTAATTCTCTGTCCCTAATTCATTCCTGGTTTCTGCAAGATACAGTCAATTCTTGACCAGCCACCACACATGCATGTTTCTTTGCTTTCAATTCGGCCAGCAAAATCCATTTACTGTGCCTGTCTCATCCGGTTTCCGTCAAGCCTGCTGAATTCTCCTTCAGTGAAATAAGCAAGTTTACTGTAACACTCTCTTTTGTAAGAGCATGGCTAAAATGACAGTCTTTCTGGTGCCTGCCTATTTCCCTTCACAGCAGGAGCTAAACACTGCTTGTTTTCAATTGTGAACTGTTCCGACTTCTTGAAATGCATGAAAGTACCAAGGGGGTCAATTTAACTGGGAAAGAGGTTTCTAAAAGAGAGTATTTATTTACCTTGCAGTTTGCTGTGGAGAAATTTAGGCTAGTAATTTACTAGCCAAGGATCCTGGGGTCTCCGGATGAACATGAGAGGGAAGAGATGCAACTCAACATCTTCCTCGTCCAACACTGGTCATGAGAAGCCAGAGACCAAATTGTTGCTGTAAGGTTCCTGACTGGAAATCCCTGCCTCACTTGGTGAGGGCAACAGCTCCCCCCGCTTGCACAGACCAAGGTTTTTTGGCTTTTGGTGCCAGAGCTACATGCCACCTCCAGGCCTTGCAGAATATGGTCCTAGCCGCCTGCAGCCTGTGATTTCTACCTCAAGGCAACTCCTAAGGGTCCCAGACTGAGTTTGGGGCAGGACAGAGGGAACAGAAAACCCAGACCTGTTCCTCACACACCCTCTGCTCCTTCCCTACTGCTTTTCTGGTGACACACACTCATGGCAAAGGAGCTACAAGATACCAGCATTATTTGTCCTGTGCCAAATGCTGCCAAATAAGTAGCGTGAGAGTCAGAGTGACCCTTTTATTCAAAAACAGCTGGAGAACCAGGCCAAGCTGCTATCTGCAAGCACCTGGAAGGTCCACACTGTTAACTCCTGCCCGGATGTAGCCAGCAACAACCCCAGAGCAGGAGAAGCCCCCAGGGGTGCACCCCAAAGGAGGAGACCACCAGAGAGCTCTCTTCCCATCCCCACTCCTGCCTGACCAGGACAACCGCACATCTGGACCCAGGCAGCTGATGGGAACCCAGCATGGGGCACACCAAGCTCTGCGCAAGGAAACTTGGCCTCTGTACTCCATTTGCAAAACACTTGAAGCCTGATGCTTTCAGCACGGGAAACATCCAGAGTCCTTACACTTTAGGGCCGAGTTCCCCCCTCCCTGCAGTAGCCTGCAGTTTTCATTTCTCATCCTCTCAGGTTAGAGTTTCCCTATCACATCCTTGGTATTTTTTTGGCGGCTCCTCAAGTTTCATTCTCTTTTCCAAGTTACATGAGCTGAATTTAAGACTTAGGCTACTCCTCCCTGCTCATTAGCAGACATAAATTAAAAGCAGAATTAAAGAGATTATTTGCAATACCACTTGAGACACCTTCAAGCCTCTTACTGCCTTGCCACATGCTGTGAATTCAGACTCACCAAGGGATTCCATGTCCAGACCTTGCCAAGTGTTTATCTACATCCTGTTAGGTTGGTTTGGGGGAAGAGCTCTCATCCTTCTCAGAAATTAGATAATCTTCTGGCTTTGCTGAAAGCTTTTGGTTCCTGCATCAAGTTTGTTGCAAAAGAGTTTCTACCTGCTAAGGTCTTTTGACACTGAGCAGCAGATATGACCCACTTGCAGGAAAAAAAAAACATTAAAAGGATATATTTCTTTTTTTCCTTTCATGGAATTTGGGTAGGATGTTACCAGATCTGCACAGGAAACTGAGCCGCTGCCTGCAGGGCCCTGGTCAGCTACAGCCTCCCATGGAGACCACAGCTACAGCGAGCCAAGGAAAATCACTGCACAACAGCCTGCTGCCAGGACCAACAGCATCCTGTTGATTTCTACATCTCCAGGAGCCAAGCAATTGAGGACCTGCGGATTTTCATAGCTTTGCTCTGCCGCACCCATCCCCTCCCCTCTGCAATCCTGTGTGTCAGGGAAGCTGCTGAGAGAGGTGCCTTTTGCTTCATCTCCAGACCCCCTGTCATGACGTTAGCAACCAGAAGCTCAAGGAGGTTGACTTGAGTGCAACCAAAGCTATTTCTGAAGTCACATACGATGCTCATGGGTACAGTCCCTGCTGTTAAAAGCTCAGGAGGCACAAACCAGTGGCACAGGGCTTGCAGAGCCCAGCTCATACCACAGCACCATTCCCCAGCCTGGGATTCACATATGGATCCTGAGAGTCACGTGTGGATCCAGGCAAGAGGCGAAGCTGAGCTCAAGTGTCCGGGGGAGGAAAGGATTGGTGCTGAGCACCCAACCGCCAGTGGGAAAAGAGCAGCAGGAAGGACTGAGCGTGTGTCACAGGATATTCAAGCCCAGCTGGTCACCGGAAAGGAGCTGGGAGCACTGAGGACAGAGCACAAAGCCAACAGCTCAACAACTGTCAGCTCAGAGCACCACGGCACAGTGAGAGCACACAGGCCATCACTGCTACATAAGACACCACATGCCTTAATCTCTCCCCGGGGAGAGAACCTCTTCCAGCCCAGACTGTTTGTGTATTCAGCTAATTTTGTTGCCTGACTTTCCACCTACTTGCTCAGCGGAAAGCTGATCCTCCCAAGCAATCATCACTATTTCATCCCTACCTTCAGATGCAAGGCCACGGCATAAGCAAAACCCTGCTTCGCTGCATCAGCTGCAAGCCCAGTGTCACAAGGGCAACTGGCTCCCCTTGCCATGTCCCCTTTGCTGGAGTTCCTCTCCCAGCCAACACCGTGTGTGCCAGCACAGCCAAGTACTGCAACCCACTTGTTGATCTAAATGAGCCTCATATATCCTAAACTGCAGTTCCAAATCTCCTCGGTGGCTCCTACACACAAGTCAGGCTGTTCAAGGGCAGTGGGATAATTAAGGGGAAAAAATACCCTGCATACACCAGGGAGCATCCTGAACAGCATAAGCTTAGCAGTATTAGCTCTTGCTAGAGCACAGTGAGTCTATTCCTGGCTGCTGCCTTCAGTGCTGGTGTCCATGCTTGCAAAAAAAATAAAATTATTTTTAAAAAAAGAGATTGTAGAAGTGGAACAGCTCCCAAGAAGAATTAGGAGAATGAGTTGGGAACTGGAAAGCCTGCTGTGCAGCCACAGGCTTGAGTGCTCAATTGGTTCTACTAAGCCAAGAGACCATCAGGAGAGGATTTAATCTCCCCCTTGCAAAACTACCAGCGCAAGGAGAAGACTTCCACTGGCAGCAGGGACCCCTGCTCTGGGACTGCCAAGTGGAGAACTGGTCATGTCTGCCCCTTGCTCAGGTTCCTGCTAAGTGCCCTTCCCAAGCAGAGAGAAGGGAAAACTTCCTGCGTGGGGCATGTGGTAGGCAAAAGGCAGGATCAGAAAGAGCTACAGGCTCAGATCCTGCACAAGAAAGGCAAAGGAGACAGCTAAGGTCATGGGTCAAGAGGGCAAACAAACCAGCATGGGCTGGGAAGTGATGCCCAAGGCTCAGGTCCAGCTGCAAGTCATCTCAGACATAAGCCCTCAAGGGTAACAGAGGAGGGCAGACGAGCAGTGGGGATGGTCTGGACCCCTCCCTCTAGACCAGCCACAAAGCTGAACCAGAAGCCAAGCCACACAGCAACATCAAGGGCATCTACTGACAGCCCACCCCAAGATGTCCCTCTGCACCTTCCTTTAGCTCTTCATTTCACATGCAAAATGTACGAAAGGAGACAGTCTTTGTCCTCACTGAAGACAGTCAGGCCAATGGTCATTTGGAAAAAGCGAAGGCAGATTATGTTGTTTTTAAAATGCAAGTCAGCTATACTCACTGGATCAGGAGGAGGATCAATTAGGACAGAGCAGCAACCTTAAGAGGTCAGAACAGGCATCCCACGTGCTTCTCCAGCACTTTGAAGTCTCACTGTCCTTTCATTCCCACTTCCATATTGAAATCATTTTCACCAGGGAAGCTCTGCATCAAACACTGCTCTAAAACCCAGCTGCAACGCTAAAACCTGCTCTTCACTCCTTCCTCCAATTACAGCGCTCACTTCACCTTTAAAGCAAGGCTGCCCAGGATGCCTCCTCGAGCTGAGCAATAAATGGCACCGATCAGCCGCTGCCAGGCTGGGGCTGTAATCCCATCTCAGAGCTGCATCCTGCAGAGCCACACTGCAAGCAGAGAGAGCAGGGACGTCACATTGGTTCCTGCAGGGACAGGAGCAGCCGACTGGGAGCCCGACTGGTCCCAAAACTGGTACCCACCACACACTGGCAACACCCCTGGCACCAGGCTCCCTTCTTTTTTTTTAAGTAAAGGGACACAAGTTATTTGCATTCAATCACTAATTCCCCTAATGCCCTGAAGAGTATTTACTGAGGTTAGCCAAGCATTTGAGATGCTTGTGAAGTACCCACAAGCTTTCCCTAATAGCATTTTCTGTATAGTTGTCTTCTGTTCCAAGTCTCCGCCACATCTCTTTGGGCTTTTTTTAATCTTGCTAAAGACAGGTATAAAGAGATGGTGTGGATCTCAGTCATTTAAGAAAGGAAATTGGTGAGAAACCAATCTGTTTAATAGATGTATTGTCTCCCTTCTATTTTCTCCTCCCTGGCAGTACTGTGAAAAGCGTCTTTCTCCCTCTTTCCATTGCCAGCTGAAAGTGCTGAAATCACACAGCTCAGACACCTCCATATCGTAACTTAACGATTCATCCTGTTGCATTCAAGAGGGTCTGTCCTTCACACTCCTCTCTGGCATCCAACAGGATTCATTGCAGACATTACAAGTTTTTAATGGCATGACCACACTGACCAGTCCCCCCAGAAATCCACACTAAGCACACTTCTGTTCTTCTCCATCTTACATCCCACACTGTTGGGAAGCATTTTGCTTCCTGAATTTCTTCCTTTCCTGGTTCTTTCTTTCATTCAGCGCTCCAGGGCCACTTCACATCTCCCAGAGCCAGTTATTTCTAAGTCCACTTTCTACTTCAGTTTCCCCACGTGCTGAATCATTGACCTAAAAATGCAACTGGGCAAGATACTCTGGGGATGCAAAGCTGCCCACAACCTCCCAGCAAGAGTCCTGCCTTGGGTATTTTTTAGCCCCTAACAGTCCTTCACTGCTTCATCACAGCCTTCCCATCATCTTCTCCTGAAGGCAGCAAGGACCAACACAAATCCTCTGGTCCCCAGACCTCTTGCTACTCGCAACGCCATTGCCTCAGCATCAGCAGCCTCTCAGGCTCCCTGCATCAGCCAGCGATGTGCCAAGCCATCATGTCCCCACCATCCGTTTAGGCTCTTGTCTCTGAGGCTTGCCCAGAGCCTCCAGCTGAGACAGCAGCTCTGACACTGCACTCACAGCAAGAGGCCCTGCCTAGAAAGATTTACAGCCAGAGATTTACACAGACACAGCAGGTGGGGAAAAAAAACCCAAACAAAATGAACAAAAATCAGGTCCAGACAGAGGAAGGCAACTATCTGCAGGCCACAGAGTAGCAGACTACGTTGCCTGCACCCCTCTTTCTCCACTGCCTGATCTGTAAGCATTTCTGCAGGACTGGTGGAGGCTGGAGCAACCTAGTTCAAAACATCTTTGCACAAGCACAGCTTTCAGCCACCAGTGCAAAGAAATGTCTGTGTAAGCAGGGAGGGAAAGGAATCAAGACTTGAAGCACCAGCCAAGAAAAGGCTGTTTTGGTTTTGCACGAACTCTACTCACCCTTCACCCTTGAGGGCACTTCCTCCCTTTCCAGAAGTAACAAGCACAGATAATTGAAGGAAAGCATCATTTCCCAGAGCACTTCTGATCTGTGTTATCCATGCTCATTAGAAGACCTGAGGCTCATTCTGGTCTCCACCAGCTCCAAGCAAACAGGAAAGACCGCAACACAGGGACAACAGGCAGAAGAGCTGCTGATAATGCTATAAATGAAACTCAGACACTTAATAGCTCATGAAGGGCCTGCAGCCACAGAGACACATGGGCTTGTACTCAGGCCAGCACATCAAAGGCTTGGGGTCATCTGCACAGATCGAGTTGACTTCTAAAGCATATGTAGGAGCATGGATTTAACAGGGCAGTGCTGGCGTACCAGAGTTGCCCCATCTGCCCATTGACTTGTGTGGGTTTTGTTCTACCACCTTCAAGATATCTCCTCATCTTGGCCACAGTACCTTGCTGGTCTGAGAAAAAGAGGACTTGGAAGAGGGAAGAAGTTTTTCTTCCTCTTTAGTATCTTTTTTAAGATCTGGGGTCTTTTTTGCCATTGCCTGAGCACCAGGGAGCAACATATTCTAGGTCTCTTTTTCCAGCGCAGCCCTGAAGAGAAGGTCCAGAAGAGATGCTGCACACAGCCTATGTGCTAAAACCAGACAAGGACTTTTTTGTAGCATTAGCCTCAAACAGGGAAGTAGCAGAGGTCTGGTCAACCTGGACACAGGGCAGCTGCATATGGGACTACCTCCAGCAGTGCTGTTTTCCTCTGGTAGGCAGGCACAGATCTGGAACCATCACCTGCCTCCCCCCCCGCCCCGTGCAAAATGCTGAGCAGGTGGGACAGGTGGGGAAAGAGCAATGGGAAGCAGCAGTGACACAGTGATACTCTGCAGCAATACAGCTCCTTCCTTTAAAACAGCCTTGCTGCATGCCAAGCCAGGCTGCTGCTTGCTTAATATTCAACCTTACCCAGAAATCATCTCTCACTCGCTCAAGCCTTAACTCCCTCGCCTCAGCAGCCCTTCTTGCTCCTCTTCTTCCCTCCCTGCTCCCATTAGGGTCAGGAAACTCTCTGGTTCAGCATCTTCCAAGTGTGATTTATACCATCTCCAGCCTGGTAAACTGTAAGATACTGGAGAGGATCCAGGGCCACAGGAAGCAGGTCTGTCTTGGCAAAGACAAGAGACAGAGGAAGAAACTGGATGGGAACTAGATGGGCTCTTCCTTCACCTGGTGCCCTCACCCCTCTTCTCCAAGCCTTGTGATTTATCTCTCTTTGGACCATCTCCGCAGGAACCAGGTCCATTACGGAAATTAAAATGAGCTATTGCCAGCAGCTGGCAAGATGAAACCCTCAGCACGCCTGTCCCCTCCAAGCAGAGATGGCAGACACCACAGGGCTTACAGCCAAGTGCATGGGAGCCAGAGCCAAGAGAAGCTTCTGCACTGCACCCTGGTGGGTCACTGGCTTTGGAGTCTGCTGGCCAGTGGCACAGCTCCGCAGGCAAGCGGGTTACCAGTCTGATGCTGGACTCTGGCACAGCCTGGCGCCTATGAGCAGCCAAGGGCAAGCACAGACGCCCCATGCCATTGCCTGCAACCCTCAACACGAGCACATCCAAGATGTTACAGAGACCTCAGGATCCTTCAGCACTGAGGGACTGAGTTTGGGGTGAGGGACAGAATGAAGCCTTCTCCCTTCTTTCCATGGCTTCCTCTGCTAAGGAAATATCACTGCCAAATGCCCAAATCAGGGAAAGATTCTCCTCCCAGGGTGAGTAACTATCACAGGAGGTTTATGGCTGCAGGTACTGCTAGAGAAAGTGACCAACCAAGAGATCCTTCCCTGAAAGAAAGGCTTCGGCTTCACGCACACACAGAGTGAGCCACAGCCACCCCAGAAGCAGCAGCTCAATGTTTCATTCACCTCAAACACAAGGTCACTATCATCCTCCAGAAAAATATTTTTCCCTCGTATACTTTCAAATGATAACACAAGAGCGTTCAGTCCTGAAGAGGTTTGTGCTCCAAGATCATGACAGCTCTGGAGAACGCACAGAAATAAATGCCCATGGATGCATATCAGAAGGGTTCAGAGCTAGCAAGGCAGGGACAAACAACTTCACCCGAGCAAGATGAGCTCAATCAGGCATCACTGACTGACACAAGAAGAGAGAAACACACCTATGATAGGAGAGGGTGTTTTCCAGGTGCTGCTCCCACTTTCTCGCCCCATGCAGCAGCGTTTTAAGCATCAAAACAGGAACTTGTTCAGGGGTTCTGCTGGCCTAAATTCTCGTACAGCCAAAGGTCAGATTAGAAACAACCAACTTTGGGAAAAAAAAAAAAACCAGACAATTTTTAATACTTTAAAAATTCATTTCCTGCAAGTAATTTTTTGCTAGCACTTTCCAGTAAGGAAAGTCTTCTATCAATTAAGAGAAAAAGCTGAAGTTATCATCTGGACAGTCACATTGCCGCCATGCTGACAACGAGCTCCTAATCCACTTGATTAGAAGAGGATTTGGAAACAAACAGGAGGGGAGAGACTTCCTTCCTTCCTTCCGCAGCATTTCAAAGAAACCTGCTTTGCGCTCTGCCACAAGGTAACCTTTTGCCAGGCTGTCCTCAACCCAGCCTAGACACCACAGGACACCGAGCACTGCATCTGGGGCCAGAGACCTAATTCTTAAGCGTCTCTGAAAGTCTCCTGTTAAAAGGATCACAGTAAGCCCCGCTGTGCTGCCCACACAGCAGCAACACCCTCCTGCAGATCACCCGGGGTGACACTACCCTTGGCTGGACTGGAGCCCTGACCTCCTCGTCCCCTCTCTGACCTCCCTCTGCTCCCTGTATCACCATGATACTCCCGCTTCTGGGCACAGGGAACCTGTCAGGATTGCTGATCTGTTGAAAAGGAGAAGGGCACAGCACACAGGAAGGCTCCTTTGCAGTCTGTGCCATTTCTTTCCTCTGCTCCTCAGCTCCGGGGGAGGCACTGGGGCCAGCCAGGAAGACCACAGGTAGGAGCTGGAAGATGCTGGAGAATCCTAGCAGCTCTGCATTTGAATGTCCTGTGAGGAACAACAGAAGGGAAAGAAAAAGTGCCCTTTGGCAGGCCCCTGTCCCCCAGGGAAGAGCACTTGGGCCAGCAGATTCAAGAAGTAGGGGGCACAGATTTTCTTCTCTCCCTCACCTGTCTGTGCAGCGCCCCTTGGATGGAAGCTGTAGGTCACAGAGCCTCCTTTGGTTCACTGCGAACACAGAGCTGTGATTTTTAAGTGACCACCCATGACCCAGAGCTGCAGGCCAGAGGGAGTGGATGCAGACCTGCATCTTAAGTAGATTAGATTTTGTATTACACTTACATGGAGAAAGCAGAGAAATCCCCCAAGCGCTTCACAGCCAGCTGTAATAGCAATGTGCGAGACTTAATGGCATGCAGGGAACATGCTTCCCACTGGCTGCAGTCTGGCTGCTCAGACCCTGCCTCACCCAGGGGAGCATGAGCCAGCAGGTACCCGCTTTTTTTCCTAAGGAAAGAGCTACAACCATTCAGCTTTTGGTTAACTAGGCATGTAGGCAAACTGCTACCAGGGCTACAACTCACCACATCTGCAGGCTGGACGCAGGTGAAGGTTATCCTAACCCAAAATCAGCGAGCAAACCTGCCATGAGCTACACGGGGAGCAGGAGACCAGAAACAGCCTTATGCCTTGCAGCTCAGTGGTACAGGCCTGGAGCAGCTCGGGAGCAAGTCCAACACGCTCCCATCTGCCCAAGCATCCCTCCCAGCCAAGCACAACAGGCACATGGTGCAGATGGGAGCTCCCAGCATCTTGCCTGCTGGTGTTTCCACCCCTGAGCACAAGGCAGCTCATCCCAGCTCTGCAAACATCCTTGCACATCACTGCTCGGGCCAAGAGCCATGTTCTGCAGCTCAAGGGCAAGCAGATGGTAGGAAGCCACAGTTGCAACAGGAGCAGAGCAGGAAGCTTGCAAATCAAGCTACAGATGCAATACGGGCCACACTGCTCCAACTGGCAAGCCCTCTGACATGCGTATGTGGACTCACTGCCTCCCAGGGACCAGCGCATTGCCTTCAATTTACAGCCTATGTGACAGGAATGTTAGTCACCATCAGGAGAGCTTGCAAGAAGTTAAGGGTATGACAGATCCCCCTGGTGTAAGTGTCACGTTAACACAGGAAGGCGGCAATTAGCACACCATCACCAATGGATTAAGACTGGATGATCAATCCAGTGATCACAACCTCTCTCCAGGCCCAGTACAACTTTTTGCAATGGAGAAGTCACCATAACCCCTTTTCCTTGTGATCAAAGGTGCACTGCCAAAGGCTCACCAGAATGGGTGCTGCCAGCTTGCAGCTTTTCTTCTTTAATTTTAAGTTGTATAGAGAAATTTATGAGGTATTTTTCAGGCTGAGATGTTGACACTTTATTTGCCCAGTATGAGAGCCCTCAGCTGCATTATTGCCAAAACATAATTGAACAAAGCTCCATGAAGAGAGCGAGCCAGGAAAAATCTCAGCGAGATGTGGCTGGGATGTGCCTCATGGATGCAGCACAACAGCCGAGCCCATGCATGTGGGACCACAGGAGCAACTTACACTGGTAGGGTATGAGGCACGAGTCTCCCACTCAGCCTCTGGCAGCGCCCAAGCCTCTCTCCACAGCAGGAAACACAAAAAGCCAGTGGGCAGCAGGTCCATAATTCAGAAAGAACCAGCTCTTCACCAGAGGTGTAGCAGAGTGGTGGGACTATTGGCTGGAGGATGCTGTGGGTGATCAAGACTTGCATTCTTCAATTGATACACTTGGACAAATTGACAGTAGAGGGGAAGAAAATAAAAACCTCTTTACTTCTGGCTGAAGAGATTTGAGCCGTAGGCTGTCAAAGGCTGGGGCTACACAGTGCACGCTCACCCAGCTCTTACGCCTTTCCTACTGCCCGCTGCCATGGACGGGACTGCAGGACATTCGGCTGCACTGGATCAGGCCATTCTCAGGGAATAAACCAGCCTGAAGCATGCAGCAGGAAAGCACTGGGGCAGATATTTTGATTCACACTTGCAAGGGCTTTTGACAGGAGCAAAGAAAGGACATTTTAAGCATTCCTTTCAGCCAGCACGCATCCCGGCCCACAAGACCCCTCCTGGGGCGAGGCACAAGAACAATCTCGCTTTCAGATCAAGGGCTCCTTTGTCACCCTGCTGCAAGCCATTTGACCTTCAGAGTCAGAAGCAAGCTCCTATCACAAGTGGTCTGATGGGCCTGGGTTGGGAGCAAGCCCAGGCACTCAAGAAGGACTGCAGCCCAGCTGCCAGCCCCAGTATCCCAGCAGGGAGATCAACAGACCCCGTGCCTGAGAGCTCGTCTCTGGAAGCGCTTGTTTCGGCTCAGCACATTTCCTCCAATAGGCAGACACAGAAGGTCACCCAGGCCAGCATTTCCATTTACAAGAATATCCTTGCCAAGAAAGAACAGACTCAGGCCAAGCTATGGCAGGGTGTCCAGAGAAGGTCTAAGGCCTTTGAAGGAGAAGCTAGGCCTCATTTCATCAACCGCATCCTCACATTTCTTCAAAGTGAAAGTACCCCTGTGCACAGCCTTTTGTGCACTGCTTGCTAGTGACACCAGCTGCTCCCCGCACCAGAAACCTTGACAAAATAAGAGTTAACTCAACTTGTTGTTGCTGTAAGATACCTCACATATAGCCATGCTGCTGGAGATATCTCTCCCTATGAGCTGTGCTCTGCACCAAGGCAAGACCACAGCACCCGTCAAGTCACTGCAGAGCCCAGCCAGCCTCCAAAATGCTGTCCTGTCACAACCCTCAGATGATGGGCACTAGTAAAGCATCTCTAACCTGCCAAAACTTTGAATGCATGCTTTATATCAGTGTATTTGCACACAGGAGCTGCTCATTGGTGCAGAAATATCAGCACAGGCACGGAGCCCTGACACAGGGCTCACTGGTGTTGCAATCACCCAGCTACCCCAATTTCCACACCCCTGCCACCGTCTCTTTGCCTAGCAGCCCCAAAGGATGTGGGCTAGCACCCGCCAATGTCCTCCTGCAAACCTGCCCTGCCAGGCCCAAAACCATGACAATAACAACAAGGGTTATCCCATGGAGGCAGGAATGAATTTGAGCATCAGCCACCAGCAAGAAGGAAGCGACAGCAACACGGACACAGCAGAAAGCTCATCTTGGATGGGTCAGCAGGAGAGCTGCCTGCCCACCAGCTTCTCCAGAAATGGGAAAAGTGTGACAGATGCACGGTGTTTATGTAGCAGAACCGGCACCCTGGCTCCCGCAGAGCCCTGCCAGCGTGTTTGCACACAGGCAGGCACTTCAGGTCTGCACACACAGCCTTCCCAGGTGCCGAGGTGTTACAATACACATTTAACTAATTCAATAACATAAAAAAAAAAATAAAAAAAATTAGGGCACACAGGCTGTGATTAAGGAGAATTTCTTTCCCAACGTGCTGGCAACACGCCTGCAATTAGCAAGCCCTCGATTCTCCAAATTCCCCGGGGATCAACAGCACCTGATACCAGCATGTCCTTAGGTCTTTCATAACCCAGAAAGCTGCTCCCCCACCCCTCTCTGTTTCAACACTGGTGAGATTTTTCACACCTTGCAGCTCAGAAACATTTAAACCTTGGACACCCTGATCCCAGCTCCGCAGGTCACACCAAATCCGCCGGTGTAATTGGCAGCACAGGTGGGGTGCGGCTGATACAAGACAGGG
>NW_010198705.1:0-16562 GCF_000695765.1 Mesitornis unicolor | reverse complement strand
CAAAATTGCTCTCATTAAAAGCAGCAAAGCAAGACCACGCTCGGTGCAGTGGAAGGAAAATCACTTCCCACACCGGCTCTACTGACCCAGCCACCAGGAGGACAGCGAAGGCAAAAGCTGGAGCAGCCCTCCTGCTAACAAGATCCCCCAAAAATGCAAGTGTTGGCCAAAGTAGCTGCATGAAGGCAGGATGGGAGGCTGGGGAGAGCCAGATGGCTTTTTCCAGCAAACAACCCCAGCTGTCATAGGGTTAAACGAATGCATGAAGCTATTAAAGGGGGTGGAAATGTTTTCACATGGTTGAGTGAAATTCCTCACACTTTTAAGTCGACAAGGAACCCCATTGGGGCTTAATAGGCTAACACAACCCATCCCATTACAGGTCGTTAACACACGCAGGAGCCTTGGGAAGAGGGGCAATTAGGGCTCCCCACTCACCTCTGCAAGAGGGACTCCGGCTTTGAATCCCACTGATGGGGAAAAGGGATGTAAGAAGGGGCCATCCCCTCCTCTGCCCCCTACACCTTCTCCACTTGGAAAGGCACCAGCAGCAAGAGCTTGCAGAAGGCTGAAGGAGTAAGAAGCTGGTCTTCAGGGCAAGGTGCAATGCATAAAGCTCCCAATCAAACCTCCTCTGCTTGGTGAGCATCATTCCTCTCCATCTTCCCCTCTTCCCATAGCCCTGTCCCCAGACCAAGGGCAGAGGAGCTGCTGTCCATCACACATCTGGCAGCCAGAGCAAGGAGGTGCCAACAAAGCGTCTGTCCTGAGGAGGCAGTCAGAGGCTACTGTGCAATGCTGGAATTACCGCAGCCCTCAATTTCTGCCCTATGGAGTAGTGTTTCCAGCCTATAAATAAGGTTAAGACTCCTCAGGAACTTAAGAATAGGTATATACCAGTTATTTTCCACTGGCAAGAACACAGTAACTAAAGCACAGATAGAGGGTCAGAAGAAGACGCAGGAAAGATTCATCGCACTAAACCACCATGTCAGAGCACCTTGCCCTGTTCTCCTCCAGACATCCCCGAGGAGGGCAACCACAGCTGTCAGCACGGTGGGGTGGGAGCATCTGCAACTGCAGACCTAGGGCTAAAAATAGAGGTGGCCCACAAAAGCAGCTGCTGGCTTCTCCCACACTTGCAGATCGATGCAGCCAACTCCGGGGAGGGCCTGAAAGACCAATCTGCTGAGTAAGTTCTGAAAATTCAGAAGACTGATCCAAAGCATCGATGTCTTGCTTAGACCAGAGCGGAGAACAAGCTGGGAAAGGCTCTGGGTGGCTGCAAGAAGGGCTATGGATGGGGAGGAGAGAGACCACCCCTGAGGGAGGATGCCTTGAGCAGTCCCAAAAAAAGCAAAGCAGTGTCACTCTGACTCACAGAGACCTGGCTGTCACTTCCAATTCAGCCCAGCACAAGCCAGTTTCCCAGTCCTCTCCAGATGCCTCCACAGCAGCTATACTCCCATCACGACCATCACCTGCTCACCAAGGTACCTGTCCCAGTAACATCTACTGTGACATCACTGCACCCCTCAACTGCACCCAGCTTCTCCAAGCTCCCCCTTTCTCACATGCCCATCACCGCAGCTGCCTTTCCTTGGGCAAACAAGCCCTGCTCAGCTCTCACCAACCCCCAGCAGCAAATACTAGCCTCTTCACATCCTCCTGCAAGCCCCTTCCCAGGATCCCCTTTCCCCCAAAGGAAAACACTGTTTACCACCTATAACAAGGCTCCTCAAGATGCCCATGGGATAGCCTCATGTTCATAGAGAAGCCACTCCTCATGTTCATAGAGAAGCCACTTTATGCTTTGCTCCCATGAAGGAGCCTCAAAAATACCCACAGAAGCACTGCAAGTTGCTGCCTTGTCCCTGCCTCTGGCTGGGGAAGAGCAGAAGCACCTGCGAACTCCCATCGTAGAGACAAAAAACATCTAAGCACTTGACTTTTCTTGCTGTTCCCTTGCACGGGGACAGATCCAGCTGGAAGAGATCTCAAGGGGATACCTAGTGCATGCCTCATCCCCTAGGAAGGGCCCAACCACCCCAACAGGCAGGGCTAGAACACGCATCATTAGGAGACACAGAGCCTCCTTCCAGAAGTCCAGGAGAGCTTCTGGAGCCCCTTGGAGGGGGAAGTGCTCAGCCAGGCATGTGCCATGTCTTGCAGCAATTTGGCTGCTTTTGCCCTGCAAAGACCAGGGCAAGCCCAGCCTGCAAAGGCTCCAGCAGATCTCATGGTGCAGGCAACCCCATGCTGTTTTCTGCCAGAGTCAGAGCTTGAAGACAGCACAAGGGCATGGACATCCTCCCACCCAACCCAGGGAGACATTACCTGGCTTCATATAATCACAGATGTTCAACAGAGACATAAACCAAGACAGGGTGGTTGAAGGGACCATCGTGGTGAGCTGGGGCACTGCTCTAGCCCTAATTTGCCCTGCTTCCATAGGATGCATGGCTGGATCTGCTCACCCTGCTGCAGCACTGCCTGAGGAGTGCAGCACGCTTCATCGCTTGATCCGCCACGCATTTGTTCTGTGTTTCAGGCACCAGCAGATCTTATTTGTAAGATCATGAAACGGTCTGAAGCCTTACAGGAACATGCCAATTAGATGCTCCAAACCCCACACTCAGCAGAAGGTCAAGCTCGCGGTGCGCGGTCTCGCCACGCTCCCCACGTCAAGCGGGCTCCTCAGACCGGGTGTCTTCTGAGGAGGGCTTACAACAGCATCCAGCGCTTTGCTTTTATGGTGCACGAGGAATCAGCTCGCAACTGGGAGCGGAGGGAAGAAATAAAAGTTGATTTTTTTTGTTTAAAACAGGCAGGCCAGACATATAACAGCTTCCCAACTTCAAGCAGTTTTGATCCCGCCAGCCCCCTCTCTGCTGAGTTCTGGCAGGAGACAGGCACAAAGCACCAATTAAACAAAGACGAGTTATGCTTTTTCTGTCAAGCAAAGAAGAAAAAGGTGTGTGGGGGGGGAAATGATGCAGAGGGGAGGGGGAAAAAAAAAAAAAGAATCCAGCCCTGGAGTCATTTTGCTTTCAAAACAAGCTGTCAAGGCAGCCCCCTCTCCTCCCATCGTGCGCCAAGGAAGAGTGAGGGAGCACCCATGTGCCTGCCGCAGACGCGTGGCATCAGTCATCGGACCACACCATCAGTCACTTGGCACATCAGGCCAAGCCGTGCCCTGGCCTCCCCTCGGGCATCCGTCAAAGCCCATGACAGGGAACAAGAGCAGTGGATTCCTGGTGAGGATGGGCTGAGCGTGAGTCCCACCAGTTTTGCTGACAAAAATCCCTACTTATTGGCCATTAGGCTGGGGAAAAAAAATAAAACCCAAAGGCAGCAAGGGCTCAACGCAGTAGCTCATCTGCCCACATCTGAAGCTCATTTTTTCCACGGCAGGGACGTGCCCAGCTGGCACAAGTATGGAAACGCTGCCTCTTCTGCCATATAGGTTGTGGGGTTTGAAGTATCCCTGCACAGGACAGCAAGCTGACAGCTTCCTCCATCCATCCCACACCACTGCTTGGTTCAAAGCAAGACTATCTGCCATTGCAACACACTGCTGAGGAACCACAGCATGGACACAGCAAGCTCTCCATCACTTGGGGCACCACCAGCTCTGAACCTACCCTGAGGACCTGCGAGCTGTGCCCAGATCTCACCCACACACCGTGAGACCTGCAGCGAGACAGATGAGATTACAAAGATCACACCAGGCCCTATTTGCATGTGATTGAGGAAGATAAATAGCAAGCACAGCCAATTCCAGGATGGAATAGGGCAGGCATTTTATCAGTGCACAAGCACCAACCCCAGCTTTAATACCCTATTTGTTTCCTGAGCAGACTCCCCTTTGCAGAGCCCATTGGTACTCATCAGAGCATCACCCTCACTCCTACCTCTTCTTTCCTAGGATGTCTGAAAGCAGCCAGTAACTACAGCAGCAAAGTCACCCCCAGGAGCTATTGCATTTCAACAGGGTGGCACTGGTGCTGGGCTGATTGCTCCCAAAGAAGAATCCCCTCTGCCACATCAGCAGGGAGCGATGCGCAGCCTGGTCTCCTGGGTTGGATCCATACCACAGTTAGCACAGATGAGGAGGGAGGGAAGAGCACCTCTGCCCCAGTTAGGTCTGCTTGGGCTGGCAGCACACGCTCCGGCTCACTAACGAGTGTCCCGCTCATTAGCATGGGGTCAGTCAGCTGCAGCGGGGCGCAAGCACCACTTGGCCATTGCAACACCACTCACGTCCGCTGCTGTGCAAGTGTTGAATTTCCTTTAAGAGCTCTGAAGCTCTAGGTTTGAATTTAAGAGAGAGAGAGAGGGAGAAAAAAAATCTCACAAAGAATTGCAAGATCTCTGTAAACATACCAGAGGAAAAAAGTGAATCTTTGAGCCTCTTGACCTTGACAATGTCCTTATAATTACAAGACTATTTATTTTCAGTTAAACCCCAACTATTGAACAGACAGTGTCAAGTTGTCTTTTTCTGAGCAGGTGATTATCCTGCCCGACTAATCTAATGAAAATTATCAGGAGGCTACTGACCTCCTGCTACACACACTAAATAATGCACAAAGCTTCAGGATCAGACAGGCAAATCATAACCCTGCCTTATCTTATCACTTTCTATACAGCTCCAGGCTTGTTCCACTCATGTTCAGCTGTGTTAGCCAAACGCTATCTCAGTGGAAACCACAGCAGAGCCAGCCCTGAGAAATGCACAGCAGAAAGTTACCTCCCTAAGATTTATTTTTGTAGAATCCAAGAGCTGCAGCAGCAGCAGATGTATTTAGTCTTTAAGCTGCTGTCTGGCTCCTAAGCTTGTAGCCTGAGGTGGTGGTCCCCCTTGCACCTGGCTTTGGGAAAAGGAGTGTTGTCTCGCTATTCGACAAACGGTACAAGGAAGACAAGGTCTGAAAAAGGTGTGTGCAAAGGGGCTCGTTGCTCCAGATGGGAAAAGCCATCACTTCATCCTCTTAGGAACCCCCGTTTCTGCCTTCTCCTGCAAAACTCCCTTTCTAGAACCGGGGTAAAGCAGAGGACTCAACACCAGGGATGCTGCATCCCCAGCCCAGGGCACACATTGAGGGCCATGGGGGTCTGCAGTAATCCTGTCCCACTTGTTGCAATCCCCTTCCCATCACGGAAGACAAACAGCAAGAGCAGCAGCTGGGAGAGATAAAAGCTACAGCCAGCAATTAAGGAAGCAAGACCTCAACGAGGAGCCACAAAAAAGTTGTCGCACACTGCCCGTACCGCCTGTTTAAGCAGCACACACAGCTAGAGGAACAGAGTGCACAGGTGTGACTTCAAGCCTAAAATAAGTTTCCACGTGGAAAACTGTTCTCTGCTACAGAGAACAGTGGAAAAACTCAGCTAAAGGACAAGCTGACTTGTTTTCATGTCCTCCCACCATGAAACCCCAGCTGCATCACCACAGAGAAGACACCCCTCTTTCTTATTCAGCCCAGTCTCACCCTTACACCTCCCACCATCCCATCATGGGGCTGGAGTGGCTTTTCTTCACCTGGGGAGGTACTAAGCAAGACACAGGTGTGCAGGATTTCTCATCTTTTAATTCCTCCCCTTCCTGCAAACTTTTAGAACACGAGGGGCAAACGATCTCCTCCAAAGTGAGGAGAAACAAAGACCAAGGTGGATTTAGGCATAACAGAAGAGACAGCAAGAAAAATTATAGAAGGACAGGCAGGAAATAGCACAAGATTCAGCTCTGAGAAAATACCAGCTAACACATGCAAGGAAAATGATCCATAACAGAGATATTCAAAGGGAAGCAGAAATCTGGGAAAAATTAATGTCCACAGCAGCAACTGCAGGGGGACAGCAAGCAGGCAGGGCTTTGAAGCTGAGCAGCACCAAGGCAGAAGCTCTACCTTGGGCAGATCCCACCTCTGCAGAAGGGAGGAAGTGCTGCCCCATGGCTCTGGGGACATCCATGTGCCCAAGGGTGTCCCCAGCCCCAGAGATCCTGATCATGGCATAGTATGGCTAAAAGGGTTAACTGGCCAGGACTCAGGAAAAGGAGGGGTCCTTTGTTTTTTTATCTTCCCCCCTTTCAATTTTACAAAGCTGGCTGTTGCTGAGGCATCCGAGTTACTTCTGGAAGAAGTTAGCATGGTGATTAAATTCCTCCATCTCCAAGCTTGGGTGACAGGAGCAACCTTGGGCTTTTGGTCATTGAAGCCAACACAGTAATGGCTCGTGTGACAACCCTGCTCCATCCGCACATGCTGACTTGGGCTGTAAAAGATGCAGGTCAGTTGGTGTCTCTGCTGTTGAGCAGCTGCCTGGTGTCCTCATGGGCACAGCGGTGAGTGTGGCATCACCCTACTGAGTTGTGTGCTATCCTCTGAATGCCATCACTCCTGGAAAATGCTGCCCAAGGACAGCTGAGACAGCTCCCGATAGGCACATGCAGAGTCTACTGAGTGTAAACTGGGCAGTGAGAGCCTGGCAAAACTCAAAAATACATGTGTCTCAGAACTGACTTTATCATCAGGCCGGATAAGGGAGGAGGCTTGCACGAGAGGAAAGGGTATATTCAAAACTACATGTCAGAAAACCCTCAAAAATACCACAAGAACCAAAGCCAGAGCTGGCTGCTGGTGTGGGGACCAAGGGATGGCCCCAGCTCCAGTGCCTGCAGGACCCCTTGCTCTCTGCAGCGGATGCTCTGGAGCAGACGTGCCACCATCCACTTCTGCTGCCAGGAAACAGGCGCCGAGCCCAGTGCCTCCCCTCCCAGCTCACAGGGTGGCAGAAGGTTGCAACTGCTTGGGAGGGACTACGACACACCACAGCTTGCAAATGCTTGTTCTGGGGAGGTTTCTCTGCTCCCCAAGCTGACTTCCAGCTGGAGACACGTGTCTATGCTTGTCCCCAAGGCAGACAGCAGCAATAGAGGCATCCTCTTGTGCCGCTCCCTGCCAGCCGAGCATGGCAAAGCGTTGGAGTGACAGCCTCAGGGGACAGGAGAGCAATTTACTCACCACGCACGGACAAGCGCTCGCCTTCCTTGCAGAAATGCAGCAGGCGAGCCACTGATTAGTGTCACTTGTCCTGGCTGTCTCAAGGCAGACACCCAGCCTGCTGGGGCTCTGCTGAGGACCCACCAGCTCATTGCATGCACACTCCCCACCAAGACCTAGGTCAGACACAGGAAGGGACTGCGAGCAAGTCCCTACCTTTGCCCTCTCTATCCCAGCACCTCTTTTCCCATGCAAGCCCCTGGCTCCGTCTGCTGCTTTTGAACACCCAACGCCAGCTGACTCCAGCATGGCCTGAGCAACAGGGAAAAAGGAAGCTGAAATCTGTTTCTCTTCATGCATCCACCAGCTGAGCCGCTGCTCCAGCCCCCACGCGTTACTGCCAGTGACAGCAGAGGCAGGAGGAACCCAGCTGGACTCCTCCAAGGCAGGGATGGAGCAGGGTAAGCCATTGCAGGGCCAGCACTTAGGAGAAAAGCATCTTCAGCTCGACAACTCAGCAATTTTGATCTGGAACTGGCAAGAGAGAATAAATGTAAAGCCTTTAAATGTCATCTCAGGGGTTCAGCTGCCAGAAGTAGAGACAGACAGACAGCTAAGCACACAGTGCTGTGCAGAGAGCTGGGTGCCCTGCTTTGGTCTGCGCAGAGTATTTACTAATGTGCCCTGCAGCTGGCATGAGCTGTCAGCAACTCCAGAAATCTGGTTTTCTGCCACCAGCTCTGCTCTGGGACCTCAAGGGAATCCCAAATCCACTCCAGGTTTCGGTTTCCCCTCTTTGCAGGCAATGATGCTTCCCTGCAACCCCAGGTGGTGGCAATGTTAAAGGCTGACCCTGATAAAGCAAGGAGCTTTGGAGAACCCTCCATGCCTAAATGCAGATGTGCAGTCAGTAAAATCGCTTGTTTGGGCCCTAGACGCAAGGACAGATCAGGCCATCCCAATTCCTTGTTGTAAGAGGGAAAGCCAAAATCATCAACCCATTTCCTTTGCTAAGGACACCTCTGACCTGGGCAAGTCACATCATCTTCTTCCTCCCTCTGCCAGCCCTGGCGAGATAAACAAGACCATCAGTGCACAACTGGCTCTCCCCTGTGCATAAGGCAGCTCCACTTGGAAAAAAATAGCACTGCTGGCCTGTGCCAAAGCTAGGAAGCACAAATACTGCATGCCCTTGGAGTCAAGGTCCCACCATGGCTGTTGCAGAAGTTACTCTTCATCTTTGCTTTGCAGAGGAGCAAGCTGGAGCGAACCTACTGATCCAAAGCAAAGAGAGCTGGGGTGCAGCAGGTGTGTCTATACAGCAAAAAGCACTGCGCAGAATGGGGATACAAAGCATCCCCCTCCAACAAGCCCCAAGAACTTCGTGTGTCTTGGCATTGCTGGGAGAGGGCAACACACACCAAACTGGAGCCCAACAAGCAGGGTGTGCGGATGGGAAATGCTTGATGGCAACCAGTAACTCCAACTGTAGCCAAAAGAGGGGAGGACCCCAGAATGTTCTGGGAGTTGGGACATACAGAAACATCCCATCAAAAGGGCAGGGGGTTTCTGCCCAGTGGCATAGCACACCTGTGGCATGGCCAAAAATACTATCCAGCCAACATGCTCCTTCCTGCATAGATGTCAGCATTAGCTGGTGCTCTGTGCCCTGCCACAGCACTTTTACGCACAAAATAAATACTAGACTCGCCAACATACCCAATGGGCCTGTCAAACTAATCACGTTAGGAGGACTGGAAACACACCAGCAGCAAGGGCCGGCCCCTGCTCCAGAGCCCTTGCAGAAATCACGCATCCAGGAGACGGAAAAGCCTCTGTCGTTCCCGGAACCAGGTCAATAAAAGCACAGACAACTCCATCCAGAGGGAGACTTTTTTTTTTAATGAATCAGAAGAAAGAGGAGCTCCAGCTCCCCCAGCTGCAAATAGGTGGGCAGGCACAAAGAGCCAGTGCGGAAACGTGTCTGCTCAACACGTGTGGGGAATCGGCCGCCCCGCACATGTCCGGGGTATGGGGCGAGAGGAAACCGCTCTGAACCACGCCATGGGGGAGCTGTGAGAAACAGCGACTGCTGTTCAGTGAAAATTACCCCCCCCCCAAAGATGGGTTCCCAAATCAAACAGCCTCTGAGCAATACAGGCGTTTGGTGTGCCAGGGAGAGAGGCCAGGCCAGGCAACGGTTTCACAGCTGAGCAATCCCAGGCACCTTTGAAGGGCCTCATATTCAGGGAACAAGAATAACCCACCCTTTTGGGAGGAAAAAAATCCAAAATGCACTTCATCCAGGTGCCTCCAGAACAAAATTGTCCCCTCCCCAAACCCAGAGTTATTTGTGGGTGCGCCTTTGCCGTAGCACTGTTATTTTTAAAGCTCTTTGCTAAGTGAGAAGCCTGGAGGACTGGACAGAGCTTTTATTTGATTGAATCTCACAGCAGCAGCAGCATTTTGTTCTCTCTCCTTCTTTTTAACGTATTACTTTTCAAGCCTTTAGTTCAGATGCCCAGAGGAGGTTAAATCACACACTGGCAAAGTCTGGCAAGAGCTGCCTGCCTTTTGCATCTGAGCACCACACTCCAACCATAGAAGAGGATGTGTCCTTGTTATCACCAGCATTTTTTAGGCCACGGACAAAAGGACCACAATGCGCAGAGCATACCTATATACCAAGCAGACGTAAGGTTGTTTTATTAGATGTAATACTGTTTAATTTCACAAGTGAACACTCACGCCTGGCCCCAAGGAGCCCAGCCCAGCCTGCTGTCCCCAAACGGCAGATCCTGCTCCTCCCGCCTTGCTCAGCTCGCAAAACCCCAGCAAAGGGAACTTCACACCTCTCGCAGATGATCCCATGCAGCAGGCAATAGCTGCTGTGCCTGCACGGGATTTGGGCAGGGATCAGCCCGGCTTATCCACAGCTCTGCTGCTGGGCATTTGCGAAGCACGTAGCAGTAAGATGCCTTGGTGGTCACCATGAAATTCGCAGCTATTTCTCGAGCAAAGAAGATGCAGCGGTCAAAAAGCAGCTACCTTCTCATCCATCACCTATAATACGGCACCGTGGCATCCCAAAATGTGGTGCGTCCCCCTGCGGCACTGGTAAGCTATGGCAATAGCATGGAGTGGGTCAGCCCTCCATGGCCATGGTCCTACAAGTTTCTACCTCCAATCTCCCAAGTTATTCTCACCTGGGAAAGCCACCAGAGACCACAAAAAGCAGAAAAATACCAGGCTGCAACTCTGTGAATAAAATGCATTCACTGGCTTAACACCCACATAATTAAAAGCAGGCGCACATCCTTCAGTAATTGCTAGTACAGGGATGTGCCTGGTTGTGTGTTTGTTTTAGGGGGTCTGTAATACTACCTAAAAAGCAAAGCTGGTCACCAATCCCTCTGCTGAGCAAGGCTGCTCACAGCACTGGTGAAACACATGGCTCACCCTGCCTTGCCCCGAGCATCTCCTTCTCTTCCCATCAAAACACAAATAACAGTAGCTTATTTCTCCCAAGGAGGTCCGAGGCATCCACTACTACTCCCAGAGCTGGGCACCATCCTCAGGGGATATTTGGGTGCTGAGGGGCTGGAATCAAACTCTCCTGGCAATTCAGAGGGCTCTGACAGCGGTGGAGACCTCAGCCCTCACAAGGGAGAGGATGCTTTCACTCACATGTGCTGGGATTGACAGGCCTGCCCTGCTTTCCACGCTCATCCACCAGCCAATTCCCCAGCTCCACCTGACTCCTACTGCCTCTTAGCATCACTGGTGGGAATGGGTGACTCGTACTGTCTTCTCCTTATAGGGAGGAGTGAACAGATTCAATAAGTACAAATTGACTTGGCAGATACAAAGCAGGGAGTTAGAGCAGCCTCAGCAGCCCCCAGTCCCCTCCTCTTGGAGGGGGACCAACAACCCCCCCACCCAGGTTTGGGTCAGTGGAGGTCCAGGCTGAGAGCTGCTTCCAGGATCGGGGCAATACCTCCCCAGCAGCCTCTCCCCCTCACCCAGCATTTCTTGTGCTGCTTCTCCCCTCAATTGCCCCCCACTGCATAGTATTTAAATGCAACCAGGTCCAGGCAAGCCATATTTCAGCTGATCCCATGTCCCTTCTGTAAGGCAACGCTGAGAGGGGTCACGATCCCTCCACCAGCTGCTGCAAACGCAGCCGTGACTACGGTACAGCATCATTTATTGCAAACTCTCCCAGCCTCCCTCCTCCAGCTTCTCCTGAGCAGGGAGCAGCAGAAAGCAATCCCCCCAGGGAAAAGAGAGAAGAGATTTCCCACATAATGGGCACCAGTATTAATTCTTCCATCTGCTGCAGCTTTCCTTTCGTTCTGCAACTTTATGAACACTACTCACTGCTGGCAGCAGCCCCGGAGGGCATCACAAGTCACCTGAAGGAAAACAGCTCCTTCCAGCACGGGCATCCTAGCTGCCCTGCACAGCCACGTTGCGCAGACAGCTCACAGCCACGCTGCCGAAGCCGCCGTGCCTCAAGAGGGCTTCGATGACATCTTTAGGGTGTCACGGTTAATTAGAGCCCTGACTATACCCTCTAATTAGATAACACCTTTAGACAAATCACCCTCTCCTCTTCAAGCCATGTCACGCCTTCTGATGCGATCCCTAATTGACTTAAAAGTAGACTCGGCACTTCTTCCCAGACCTCCTTCCGCTTCAGAAGGCATTTCAAGATAAACCCCTGGTCCTCAGCCCTGGCTCGGAAATCGGCTGTGGAGGTGCCCTCAGATCCATACAGGCACGCACTCGCATGGCCGGACACAAACCCTCCATCAGAGGCACAAAGCGAACGCACCGATGCAGCAGCATCGTCCTCCTCTGATCTCTCACTTCTATCCATCCCGGTGCTGCTTCCAACAACAGTCAGCAAAGCCTTTCCTAGGAGGAGTATTTGCGATGCGTCAGTGTCCTACTAAACATATTGCCTGGGGGGTTGCGAGAGAAGCGGTGCTCCAGCAAAGGAGCCTGGTGTCTGGCAACAGAAGGCATGAGAAAAAAAACCAACCTAGCCATTTAGAAATTAATATGCCAGAATGTTACCAAACATTAACATTTCAATCCAGAAGCCTGATTTCTGTTTTCATTAAGTAATGAATAAACTGAAATGATCTGAATGTTTTCAGCTTCCCACTAGCACAAAATCTTAAGTAGATAGGCAAAAAAACCCCCACCATCACAACTGCAAACATGCTGAACAAAAACTATCAAAATTCATAGAAGATAAATATTGAGTCCTTCCAAGCCTGCTACGAGAACAATGTCTCTTTATTTGCTTTTCGCAAGGTTTGTTATAACAAGAGAAAGAGACTCCAGTATACAGTGCTTTAATATACATACACGTATTCGCAGCTGGAATAATAGATTTTAAGGACAGAAGACAATATTACAGCTGAATGTATGCAGAAATGCATAAACATACCTTCAAAAACACATTCTTTACACCCTACTCAGATATATACATGGACACATCTGTATAATAAGTATATATATACACACACACCATGTTTTAGATTGATCGGACCATTCATTAAATGAGACTCTCTAAAGTTTCTGCTGCTTTGGGAAAACATGACCCTGAGGAGACATCACACATGAACTTAACATCCAGCAGAAAACAAAACCGTAACACGCTTCATCTTGAAAGCCAGCCCTGAATCTAACTAAATCCCTGCTCTGGACAATGCCCCTGGGGAGGCTTTAAAACCATGCTAGGTGTTCTCCTGAATTTCCCAAATTCCCTGGGGTCTCGCTGGCATTCTGGCTGCGTCCATCTCCTCCTCGCTTCGGAGATGTTTCCAGCTGAGCACTCCCATCCTTGTTCCTGCTGCTCTCACAGCCAGTGATACACGGATCCAGCAGCGCAGCAGCCAGAGAGCCATGCCCTGCCCTCACCACTGGATGAGTTACCAGGGCAGCCCTTGGGGTTTTAACGCTCAGATTCCTACAAAATGTGCTGGGGGATGATGTACGGGCTGGAAGGGTCAAGAGCAGCTTCGCATTCTCCATCCCCATCCCCGACAAAGGGATGGATTCCAGCAGATCTCATGCCCCCTAGTGTCATCCTGGCGAATGGACCGGCACCGGGTACCGGGCACCGGGTACCACCTGGCCCAGGCAGTGCCTTTACCACGGGAAAGCCAGCACCGTGTCCTGCTGACACCAACAACAGAATTAAATGTTATTTCCAGCAGTTCAGGTGAAGGGCAGTGCGAGCTCACTGGCCCTCTCCAGCACCCCCAGGACAGCGATAGCCTGTCCCCCCCCCCCCGCGTTTTGTTTTGTGTCCCCATGCCCAGGAAGGTGCCACCTCCATTATGCTCCTGTGGAGCCTCAGCAAGATCTGCCCCAGGGGTTGATAGCCCGAACGGTGTCCCTGGAGAGGGGCCAAAAGGAGGAGGCAGAGAGCATCTGCTGTGGACACTGTCCAGAACACAACTCCTCCTAAAAATAGATGGTCCCTGGAAGGGCACGGCCCTTCCAGCAAATGGGAAGGCTCGGTACTAGGAGCTCCGGGTTCGGGATGACAAAACTTCAAAATGCACAAGTGCAAGACACCACTACCTTTGCACAAAGTCCCCGTTTCTTCCCCATGAGAGCACCTGTGGCATCAAGCTCTGGCCATTAGCACAAGAGGCAATGCACAAAACCATCTCAGCACCCAGCATCCCTGCCTGCCAGCCTGCTCTGGCCAGTATCTCCTGGGAAAATGCACACACTGGCTGCAATACTAATGGGTGCAACTGGGACTAGACCCTGTACATGGAGCACCTAAACAAGAGGGGCGTGCTGGACCAGAGCACAGCAAATGTGCATTGAGTCTACGCGCGTGCCTCAGTTTCTCTATCTGTCCAGCAGCCCCAATGCTGCTTGCCTTCTCTTATTTTGCTCATCTCTCCTTGTTCAACTCTCAGTTCTTGTGGGGAGAGGCACCCCACACACAGCACCTAGAGCATTGACCCCTTCCAATGTGTGCTAGCAGCAGGCAAGCAAACCTCAGCAACTCATCGCCAAAATTTGGAGGAATTCTCCCCAGGGCACTGACCTGGGTATGCTGCTTTCTTCTGCAACACCGAGCAGGGACTATAGCTTAGAATAATGGGGAAGTAACTCAGTTCAGTGCTGACAAAGCATCACAAGCCCCAGCGGGGTGGGAGGGGAGGAGGTGTCCTTCCCTCACGCTGCCATGCCTGGTATACATCATGTTTAGGGCCAGGCATACGTCACCTACACAAAATGGACAAATTGGAGGGATTTCAGAAAAACGAGTGACAAAAATGATCAGGAGGCAGAAGGGATTGATTTACAAGGGGAGATTAAAAGAGCTGCGATCAGTCTAGCTGGGCTGAGCAAATACTGACAGAAGCAGTCGGATGCTAATCTGCAAATGGGATGAAAACGATATGGGAAGGAATAATTTAGCATCTTCAGCAGAAAGAGGATGAAATGAAGGGGAACTGAGTAGGAAGGTAAAAAAAAGAAGAAATAAATAAAAACAACTGAAAATAAAATTCCTTTCTTAGTTGTGCATCACTTTGTCTCTGTCAAAACACAGCAAGTCCCCGAAACTCTTTCTGCCTAGGACATGGACCCCCGGGAGCAGGCACGCCTTGCTGCCTAAGAAGGTGTGCTCACACACACGCAGACGCATGCACAGAGCCCCTTCCCAGCCCTGACTCACACAGGAAAGCAGCAGGGCCTCCACATTAACCTGAGAGGACACAGGCTCCACGCTTGCAGGAAAGCAGCGGAGAGCAAAGGCTAAAACCACTGGGAGCGGTGGGAAGGTCATCGTAGAAGGATGCCTTTGCTCTCCCAGGTCTTCACGGGGAAAGGTGCTGAGATGACTTCCTGCAAAGTCGCAGGAGTGAGCTCAGCTGTGAGCACTCAGATATTTACACACAAATAGCACATTACTCAGCAACTCCCATTTGTCAGGCATAATGGCAGCGGCAGCAATAATAAACGGCAGAGCCGAGAGACAGGCTCCCCAGACGCACACCCAGCCCCAGCCTGAGCTGGAGCAGGACATATTCCTCCAGCTTGATGAGGAATTAATTCAGAGTGCCCAGGAGCTGGGGCTTGCACCCACAAAACTCCTGCTGCTGGCTTCAGAGAGTCAGCCACGTCTCCGAAAGCTGAGCCTTGGCTGCACAGTTATTTGTATGTGTGTGAGCATCACAAGCTTTGTGGCTCTGAGAGGCTCCGGGGCTGCTTCTTTCCCAAGTCCAGGAGATGCTGAGCACCTTCCATGTGGATGGGGATGCAGCACCTTGGCAGGATTGGGTCCTCTCAGAGTAAATCAGACTGAAGATAACGCGTGATGGGCAGATCATGGCTTGGCCTGCTCTGACAAGAGGCTCTGATGAAGTTATCCTAAAGGGCTGTTGCAAAGAAGTCTGCCACGCATGGGGCTCTCATTTGCAATGCACAGCCTGTCTCAAAAAAGTCCACCCTCCCCCGTGAGCTCTGGTTCCAGGACCTGGTCCTACTGAGATGCCTGGACACAGGCATCCCTTGCACATCTCCCGCCATCACGGTAAGGCTCTTAACTCCCGACAGAGAGACAGGACAGGGAGCACGAATGGCTGCTCCCACATATTTGCACGTTTGGCAGGAAGCAGGCAATGTCCCTGCCTTGCTGACTGCACATGCAGCGGCAGGACCGGCAGCGGGGTGCCTGGGTCCTGTCCCTCACTGAGGTACACAGTGCGCGTTCGCTGAGGGCGGACATGGCCAGAGGTAAATGAGCAAAATCCCAGCAGAAGTCAGCAAGTTCCTGAACAAAAAGCAATCTGAGGAAAGGACCTCTTGGACTATCCCACAAATTAAAACACAAAGAGACGTGAAAAAGAAATCAAATGGCTTTGCAGACAATCCCCTTTCTGCAACCTGCGTACAGACCTCTCTGTACAGACCCTATGCGTGTGTCTACAAGCATGGGATGGGGAAGAAAGGGGCTTTCTAAAAGAGTGGGGGAGAAGTGCCGATCTTTATACCAAAAAAGTTTAGTGGATTAAGAAACAACTGCCAGAGAAGCCAGGGAAGCTGAAACATGCACACCAGGTTCTGTCCCCAGTGAAGGCTGCACAAATTAGCTCATGCGCTGGTTGGAGTCCCAATCCGGTTTTAAGATTGCAGTGGGGGAAGTCACCAAGATCTGGAAATGTCAGGGAGTTTGTGCAGCAAAGGGATCGGTGTGTATTATGCAATTCTGGAAAGCAACCCTTGCACTCACACTTGGGATGAACTGCCTAGCCCAGGGAGAGCAGTTCCACAGAAGCGCCATGCAGACGCTTTTCTTATAAAATCAAACACACCCCCTTAAAAAAAAATAAAAATAAAATAAAAATCAGAACTGCCACAGCAGAGGAAAGGGCAGGTTGCGCCTTTGGAGAAATGAAGAAAAAGCCTGCTCTCCCGCCCAGCAAACCCAGGGGCTTCGGTTTACAAAGAGCCACCCCGCAACCCCTGCTCCAGCCCTGCTCATGCACTGCCGCAGCCAGGAGGACTCAT
>NW_010198704.1:1714-44550 GCF_000695765.1 Mesitornis unicolor | reverse complement strand
ATCTCTCATTTCGATAGCATCGTAAATCTGCCTTCCAATCTTTTCCCAAGTCACGACTTTAAATGCTAATTCTGGGTCAGGTGTGTACCCGTTCTCACGGCACCATCGTAAAAGCTTCATTAGAAGCAATTCGTCGTATTACATCCCTCTCTTAGAGAGAATATGTAGCAGGATCCTAACAACCGCCTTTTCTTCGGTACTTGAATTCTGACCCAAGCTACCACCCCAGCTGCTTACCTCTCCGGGCGAGATTCCGTTTCATTGCTACGATTCTTCACTTTACTGACCCCCCTGCGTCAGTCCAGCTGCGCAGTCTCCAGCTGGGGATCGTCTTGCCTCCGCGGTCGCAATATCACATCGGGGTCACCACTTGCAAGATGACCACAGGACTCTGAGACGACTCTATAAGAGTTATAAGTGTTTACTGATGTTATCAAAGTACTCAGTATTGTGGTTTATCTATTGTACTGCTGATACTGATTTTAAATGTATAGATTACTCATTGCTGGTTATTTTTGTGTTATCAGTAAGCAAAAATTGTTTCATCAAATCATGTGAGTGGAACAGTTTTTTCCCTGTGAAAACTCACTGTCTAAATAGGAAGATTCAGAAATAAAATATAAATAAAAATAGAAAATAGAAATTGGTAAGATGCATACAAGCTGAATTCCAGGGAAAACACAACTAACACCATTCTGTTAACAAAAGCCCGCAAGAACAAGGGGGGAAAAAACCCAAGGAGGAAACCAGGACAGACTGTACAACAATGATGGAAAATCATGATCTTATTTCATATTTACAACAAACGTAAAGGAGTAATACATTAAAGTCCTGTCCTAAACTTGGAATACAGATCTCTCTCCCTTGCCCACAAGAAGATCTGAATGATTAATTAGTGAAGAAAAGATGAAACTGAATAGAGTCCTAGCTTTAAATGAGTAATTTCTGTTTGAATAAGACTATAGACCTCACACTGCAAGTGTTGTACAATGTGCTTTACACAACTTTACAACCTACATGTATCTTCAAGATGTTTTCTTGGCATTCAGATAAATTCTCAGATTTGTTTTAAAGGTAATTCCAGTTCCTCTCTGATAAAGTAATTAGAGAAAACTTAAATTGTATTAGATCTATCTCAAATTAAATTATCACAGCTCCTTGCTAAGTTAATTATTTATGTACTGTACCTTGTAAATTAATTAAATTAGAAACCATTGTATGAGAAAACTTGCTACTTTTTTCCTGCAGTGTGATTTTGGATATACTGTAACTATTTTATTGTGTTAAAATAAGATATATGTTGTTTTCTTAAAAAAAAATTCTTTGTGTGCTGAATTAGTTGAAATGATCATAAAACATGAAGAATTAATAGTAGTAGGGCTTCTACCTCTGTTCACATGAGATATTTTTTCCTAGCACAGAGATACACCTTATATCTCCAATATGCCTGAATCATAGGCCTTAGGAAGCTATATTGCTTTTTACAGTTTGGAGTTAATTACCTTAGATCTAGGGGCCAGGCTTTAAGAGATATTTAGATTTTAGAGTTGGATTGACATCCAGTGAGATTCACAGAAGTGCATAGTTATTTTACTTTCCTAACTTTTCTGTGTATGCTTTAAAAATCCTAATGAATACTTCTCTGCAGCTTTAATGATGTAGATATTAATAAGTGTATTAGAAAGTTTAAGTACTTTTTCTGCAATATATATCCATGGTTTAACTTCAGTTGGCCCTATTCAACATTGATGCTATAGACTTTTACAAAACAATAAATAAAAGAAGGAATTTTGGATAACAAGTGTCCTAGAATAGAAAATAATAATTTATTAACTAGATTACCTTAAAACAGACAAATCCATAACATGACATTCACATTTTTGTTTTTTAATTTATACACTTTGGCTTGCACCTCAGCACCTTTGCTGCAGTCTTATTTTGGCAAAGAACTTAAGCACATGTTTAACTTTCAGGGCACTCTTTAAGATTTAAGTGCATGGATTAATAATTGGATTAGAGGACACCTTTAGAAGTAAACTTATAGCATAATCAGATGAATCAAGAATTGAAGTCAGACCAACTTTTAATTATTTCCTTATTCCAGCTCCTGAAGGGGTCCTACAGGAAAGCTGGGGAGGGACTTTTTACAAGGGCAGGTAGCGATAGAACGAGTAGTAATGGTTTTAAACTGGAAGAGGGGAGATTTAGACTAAATATTAGGAGGAAATTCTTTAATGTGAGGGTGGTGAGACACTGGCACAGGTTGCCCAGGGAAGCTGTGGATGCTCCCTCCCTGGAAGCGTTCAAGGCCAGGTTGGACAGGGCTTTGAGCGGCCTGGTTTGGTGGGAGGTGTCCCTGCTCATGGCAGGGGGATTGGACCAGATGATCTTGTAGGTCCCTTCCAACCCATCCATTCAATGATTCTCATTCTGTGTTTAGATAGCAGTTCCACTCTCCTAAATTTTTCCCAGTCGGCCAGGTTGGACAGGGCTTTGAGCGGCCTGGTTTGGTGGGAGGTGTCCCTGCTCATGGCAGGGGGATTGGACCAGATGATCTTGTAGGTCCCTTCCAACCCATCCATTCAATGATTCTCATTCTGTGTTTAGATAGCAGTTCCACTCTCCTAAATTTTTCCCAGTCTTTCTTTTAGAAAGAAGCTGGGAGGAGACACAGCCAGGACAGCTGACTCAAACTGACCAGAGAGTTACTCTATGCTGTTAGATGTCATGTTCAATAGATAATTATAAGCTGAGGTGAGTCAGTCAGGGTGGGCTATTGTTATTTGGGGACTGGTTGGAGGTTGGTCAGTGAGTGGTGAGTGGTCGTATCACTTGTTTTCTCTTCATCTTGTTCTGTTTTACTATTTTATTGTCTTTACTATCATTTAAATCCATTAGTTTTTAAAATTTATTTTAATTTAATCTTATTTCAATTATTAAACCCTTCTTATCTCAACCTACGAGTTTTCTTATTTTTCCCCTCTGATTCTCTCCCCCATTTCACTGGAGGGGGAGGGGTGTGGGCAGGGTGAGCATTGTGTTCAGTTGCTGACTGGATTAGACCAACACAGGGGACAAAGCCAGTGTCACACAAATTAGCCATAGCATTTGCCCAACTGTCTGAGAGTCAGATGCCAGGCGGGAGAGCAAGGGCAAAGTTGATGGATCCCAAGAGAGCTCGAGGCTGTGAAGTGTGCCATCGGGGCTGGATCATGGCAGTGCTGCTCTGCTTGGCACCATCAAATGGGGACTGACTGTCTCTGACTGTGGTACTGCATATGGTCTTTTGCAATCAGAGTCCTGGGTGGCAGTCCTCTGTGAGGAGAGCACCTCTGAGCTGCCTGTGTTATGACATTACACAAAGGGAGAGTATGTGGGAGGTCTGGCGCTGGGGGCCATTTGGGCTGCCTTGTGGGAGAGGTTTTGGGAGACTGAGACAGCTGGAAGCAGTGTTCTGGGTCTTCTGGAGCACCTGCAGTTGTCCACAAAGGTACCACAAGGATCCTCTCTTCATTAGTTTCCCAGCTCATATGCTTTTCTAGCACACTGGGCTTCTTTCTGAGGCAGAATAGAAAGGAGAGGTGACTTGAGGGCATTGCTGGAGGTGCGGTATGAGCCTAGACTGCTTACAGCCATCTAGTATTGTTTCTCATCTATTTTGTCTATGTATGTTTTTGGTAACAAGTCAGCAAAGAACTTGCATGGACAAGACCTGTTGAAAAGGACTAAACCTCTGGGATGCAACTTGCCAGGGCTGATACCCTGTCATCAGTGATAACACGACACCTGGAGAGTGCAGCATCTCAAAAGTGGTTCTTCGCTTTTCATAGACAAATAGGAAAAAAAAATCCAGATTTTCAGTCCTTACACACTAATCCATTTAGCATTCAGTGACACTGCCACTTTAGGCCTGTTGTCAGCCAGAAGTTGGGGTCTACAGAGATTATTTCTGTATAGAAGAGGGTAGGTCTGGAGGTGTCAAGTATTGTGTACAGCTCTGCACTTTTAGTAAGAGCAGACATAGAGTCCTGCATCCTGTTGTTTTCAGACAAAGCAAAACTATTTACATGCTTACACTTTCAAAGCTTTGCCAACAATTTGGTTCAAAAGCTTTCCCACTCCTATTTTGCTTGTTGTGAGTGCAGCCCAGGCTTTCTTCTTGCATCTCTGCTGTCTCTGTTAGCTCTTACACTGACTGGTGCATACAGGGAAATCTCTCTACTCATACATATGCTTCATGGGTCTCTATCTTGGATTTTGGCTGTTATTGTGTGAGCTAATTAAAGCAGGTTCAGCCCTATGTGAAAAGTTTTATGGCAGAAGCAAAGTAGATAAGTGGATCGCAAAAGGAGGAACATGAGCAGGAGGGTTAGGAGAAGTAAGGGCATGTTCTGACACCTACAACCATCCTACACCGATGTTTATTTATCCTGTTTTGAACTGCCTCTGAAGCTACTTGGTTCTAGAAAAAGAACTTTTTTTTTCTTTTATTTTTAATAGTAAAAAGTAAGATTGGCTGTTGCACTTACCGCTTCCAGTGCTGTTTATCTCAAACTACCTCATATTCTAGAAACACATTTCTTCATCATTGTTTTTCTTTTATACTCATCTCTGTTAATCAGCTGCTCCATATGTAATGTATACTGTAATGAAAATACATGACACAGGCTACTGGGAGCAATGGATCATGAACCCTTTGGACCACTCATCTTGCACTTGTCGCTCAAGAAGCATTTTGCTTAAATAATGTGCATTGTGTTCATTCTCCCTTCAATTAGAGTAACCAGGTAAGGCAATTGGGCACTTAGCAAATGTGGCAGCTGCAGGCAGTAGTCATAGCTCCAGCAGCAGCTCCCACGGCAACTGTTGTGTTTACATTCACAAAAGTACACAACATTTTCTTCCTTCTACACAGTCGAGAACAGAAGGGTTTTAGAGCTACAGTGAAAGAGAGGAATTTACAAGGATAAATGTTTCTGTAAGTGGTTGGGAGAAACAGTGTTTGTTCTTTGGAGTGAAAACTTAGAGGATAATGGGCTGTTTTCAGACATCATTTAAGCATCTTCACCTCCAGGACTCAGCATGCAGTAGGCACCCCTCAGAAGCAGATCTCATCCCCTTTGAACTTCTCAAGAGGAGGCAGGAGGGATTCCAGAAGTTGGTGCTCCTGCACTGTTTTCGCAGATGTGGCACCAGTGTGGTTTCAGAGGCATCATGCTTACAGAATGTTTTGCGATAACTGTTTTTTTAAAGTTACAAAATAAGCCTTCAAAGATACTAATGAAAAAAATGCCATCACTACCAGCTTTGCTTGAGAGGTTGTATTGGGGTGAAGATATGTCTGCTACATCTTCTCCTGTGTTGCCAAGCGTCAGACGGAGGGGTGGGTGGATGTTTTGGACCTAAGTTCTGGGCATACAGGGCAATTACAGGACCTTTTGCCTTGCCTTCCCAAGAACTTGTCATGCTCCGCTTCTCCTGCAGTAGATACAGGGCAGTCAATACATAAGCAGTACTTTCTTTTTCCTGCCCACACATACTTTAAATTTAAACAGAAAAGTGACCAGGCTGGAAACTTAGGGCAAAACTCTGTATGATTGTGTGGGTGGGTTAGGAAAAACAAGTACAAAACAAGCACACCTGAAACTGAGGGAAAACTGCTCAAAGATATCAGAGTTGGACTTGCTTAAATTCTCATGTGGAAAATGTGGGCACAAGAAAGTCTTAAGTTCTAGAAATACTTCTGTCAGATTTTTTCAGAAAACAATGCTCTGAGTGCCTCATGAAAATATAAATAAACATTAAGAAATACCAGTCCCATATTTATTAGACTTCTCTTTTCATTCTGGGAGCTGTTCATCCTAATGAACCCTTATTTCTCTGAACTGTGGCTCTTGGTTGACATAGAACAGATTCTACTCATTAGAGCAATACCTTGAACAAATAATTTATAAACACTTCCACAACCATAAATGTCTGGACTGAGGAAATAAACAGTTATGACATGACATTCTGTAATGAGCTGTGAATTCTCAAAGGAAGAATTTAAACATTAAGCTTAACTTGAATACATCTTCTCCTCATTACCATGCAATGCCCAAGCTTGGAGAATTGTATATTTGACAGTTGGACTGAATTTGGCAGTTCTGAACCAAGACAAGTGACTGAACTGAAGTTCATTATCTGTTTATGGCTACAGATTACTCCGAAGTTATAAAAGATGCAGACCTTTTCAGATTTCAAAGTTCTGCATCCTCAACTGATAAAGGAGGAGATTATATATTCCCTCCATATATCTACCTGCTAGCAAGATCATGAGGGGAGATACTAAAATGTCTCTGTTTAAGACTGTGTTTTATGATTTAAACCCTGGTGTTGCAATGAGATCCCCTCTATGCATAGGCAAGGTCATTTATGCCAGTGGATCTGTGCCGGAGCATTGGGCTCTGTCTGCAGAGATTTCATTTCCAGACTGTGTTCTAAATTTTCTGATTATTTTTTTCAGATAACAAGTTCTGTTATGGCCAAACACATTAAGTACTTCAACAGGATTAAGCACATCAGGATTTTACTCTACAGAAATTACCCTTGGCTCTGCCGCTGGTTTTCTAGGTGACCTAGTGCTTGCTTTTTGGCTTTTCTGCCTCTTTCTCAGTTTCCCCATGTGTGAAGCGCTACTAGTCTAGTTAGTTTTGTATAAGAAAACTATGTGCACTGTGAAAGTGTTTGGCTTTTTTTGCCCGAATCATCTGTAATTTTGAGATTATCACGATAAAAATTGAGCTAATTTTCAGAAATAATTTCTGCTATCAAAGGTTCTTTGCTGCAACCCTTTAGAAGAGCTGTCACAGCCTTGGCTTAGTGATTGCTCATAAAATGTCAGTTAAATGGAAGTCACATTGCATGAAAATTTTAGATGTGCTATCCCATATAAAGGTAATAGAAGATGTTACTATATCTATCAAAAGATTGCCTTTATGTTTTAATCACTTGTAAAAAGATTATTCTGGTGCAGCTTTTAAAAAGAAACATTCACTTTGAGAAGATTCAGCTATTTCTATTCTCTTGAAATACACTGCTTCAGTGCAGTCTATGTAGAAATCATGTAACTGCACAAAGAGGTACAAAAGTGTTTTATGTTATTAAGAGGGACTGAATCTGTTACCTTACTTAGGCAAAGACTTAAGAAGAACCAAAAAATTTTCTTATTATTCCCTGGTACCTGGTGGACAAAAAAGTAACCTAAAAAAAGGCCCTAGAAACTACATTCTAACATAATAGTTTGTTACATAAAAATGTAAACATTTTGCAAATGCTATGGCTTTCTTTTTGGAACATAAAATATAATATAATATAAATAATTTCAGAAAACCTTCTTTCAACTTTTTCTAGCTAAAAATTGTATAGAATTTCCTTCTTTCTTTTCCAAAGAAAAAAATTCTAAAGAAAATAATCAAAGCAAAAAAAAAGCCAACAAAAGAATATGTTGCTTTACAATGCTTTTTCTTGTTTTGAATTTCAGTTTTGAATCAAAATTATGTCACATTTTAAAATGTTCTGAGAAAAAACCCCACACTTCTGCTCAAATTATTTATGGCTTATTCTTCAATTTGTTGGTCACTTAACGCAGCATAATACAGTCTACAAAAATAAGGGATAGTGGACCCATTTGCTTTTTGGTATCTGTTAAGAGACAATTTTTATACAAACTATGAATATCTGAAAAAAGTGTTTCGGAAGCAATCATTCCTGTAAGTGTTATGAGAAGATGACCTTTGTGTACCTGTATTTGAAGAGTACACTCTCTGCCAGACCAGCTGGCTACTGCTGAAGCACTCTGAGCAACATACACTGAAGCTTCCACAAGAGGATTAAATGAAGCATGAACCTGATCGGTGAAAAAAAAAAAAGGTATCTAGCGCAGCTCCTCTATCAGAAAGGACTTCATTTACTGAAATGCACACTGGACTGTTGTGACTTTTCATGATCTCTTTTTTCATTACACGTATCATTTGTAAATCTGCGTCAACCTAGAGCACCACTGTGGGATTGAACTCCAGAAGAAAAATCGAAAGCATAAACCCAGTAAAATTTGCACGAATGTCTTGCCAACTGGCTGAGCACTCCTTCCCGCAAGGGGGCGCCCGTGGACGCTGAAAGCCCCACCGAGCACTGTTGTGCTAGGGGAGGTGAGAGGATGGGGTTATTTAAGGTAAAGAGGAAAGAAAAAACCGAAAATAATTATTTCTCCTTCTTCCAGAAGCTGCAGCCCGATCATTTGTTTATGCTTGCATGAGATTCAAAGGTCTTATCAACAGTTTAGCAATATTACTGTAGGCAGGCAAACAGGATCCAATTTTAATTAAGGACTGTATTTAATTTGGTTTGCTTATTGTTACTTCAAAAAAAAAAAAATCCAACCCTAACCAAGAAACTTAAACCTGCCATCCATCATACAAGTGCCCATTGGAAATGGCATTTGCCCTAAGTCTGGAAAAGACAAAAGACTTTGTAATCCTGTGGCTTTCTGAGTTGCTGCTAGAAATGACCTTTCCAATGCCTTGTATCTCTGTTGCATCCTGAAGTTTTCTTCCTTTTCTTACCTTTGAAAGGCTGTTCCACCTCAGGATAAGTCAGTATACATTTCTGCTATGGTCATAAACCTGTGGGCCTATTTCATAGCTCCCCTTTTGACCTTTTCTTGTAATGTTGCTCTGAACCTGAGTACAGTAAGACCTCCATAATGCTCAGGACACCAGAAGTGAGTGGAAACTGTTTCAAAAAACAAAGAGAGATGGCCAGGGCACAGGAGCTGTGTTGGGTGGCTCCATCTCTGTTGAATGGCCTCAGCAGACCCTGGTATGCAGCTGGATTTCTCTGCCCATAGCCCCAGTGTACACTACCTGGGGCCCTCCAGCAGCAACAACCCCTCAGGACGCCTCTAGTGAAGTCTTTTTGTCACTCTTCCAGTTATTGTGAATTTGTTACTGGGAATCTACTCATTGTCATGGCTCTGAAACACGAGGTAAGGCAATATTGACATGACCGAGAACTTTCCCAGTAAATGCCACAAACTGGTTGTTGGTGGAGAAGAAGGGGAATAGCTGCATAGCCACCAGGGATGACTGTTTCTGGTAGCAGCTGAGTGACAAGGCACACAAGAGCACTGTGGGTATCCAACTTTGAGGAGCTCCATCAACTCAGCAGTTTTGAACCTTAGCCATAGTGTCAGGCTGCCAAGTCCTCAGGGCTAAGACACAAAGCTGGTTATTTTCTTGCCTAGAGAGGTCTTTGTAATGTGCAGGAGGCTCAGGCAGCTTCTTGCTTGTCAGCATGGAGCTTGGCCTCTGGTTATGGTTGCACATGTAGCAAGGGGGCAGCACAAGTGCCCTTTCTGATGGAGTATTTGGTTGCTGGCAAGGTCATGCACATGAGAAGGCCGATGAGTTCCTGAAGAGGCTCATCATATACTGGGCTGCAGAAGGGTGGAATAAGGGCCTGAGGTGCACTTTCCATTGTATTGCTTTATGAAACATCTGCCAGTGTAGCTGGGTCAATGGTGCTCACCCAAGCGGTGACATGACCTGCGCTGGAGTCATTAGGGACATACTGGACAAATGCAAAAATGGTTCCAGAAGGGCTCTTCTGGTGGTGCTGTAGGTGAAGCCAGTAATATTAGCTTACTTTCGGCTGTTTTAGGGTAAAACCGTGAATGTAAATAGACCCTTTCCTGGCATCTGTAGCCTGTATCTGTGAAGGAATTAAAACTGATATCTCCATAAAGAATCAACAAATGTTTCTGCAAAGAGGTCCTATTCACAGTCCCATATACAATATTCCTAAGCTCATGGGTATCCTGTGCACCCCAATTAATATTTGGAACCTGCTTTCTGAGGGAAAGTCACTCTACAGGGTAGAGTCAACATCACTGTCTTTTGCTGATTCACAGAGTAGGGTTGAATAAGAATTTCTGATTAATCTAAGGCAGAAAATGTCAGTAAAAACAGCATACAGAGTAACAGGCAGTACAGCACAAATGTAAGAAGAAAACTTACAGAAATCACTTGCATGTGGAAAAGCAGAAAAAATTCAATACTTTTCAAGATTATCCAAATGCCATCATGCAGTGTTCAGTGCTAGGATGATCATCTTCCTTGGAATCACAGACCTCCGTATTTTTAATGGGACCTTTCCAGGAAACATTATTTCCTTCAGTATTTCTTATATATTTATCTTATATGCATCATTTTATTATCCTCAATGTACAATTCAGTTATAAAACATCAATTTACTTCACCATATATTTCTTTAAAATAAACCTGCTCATAAAACCTTTGCTGTGTGCAACTGTAATAGATTTTAATTTAAAATTCTACTTAAACAAAATCAGTATTTACCAAGTTTCTGCAACCTATTGAAATCTATTGCATTGCAAACAATATTCTTTCAACTGCTGCTGTTGAGATGGGATCAGACATAACCAACGTCACACTTTTTAAGAAATTGAGAGAATCAAGATTTTAAGATAGCATGAGACTGTTTTCCTAACACACACAGTTCGTCTGACATTATATATTCTTTCTCATACAAACATTCCACATCCAGCCTTTTATCTTATTTCAACCTTTTAATGATGAATTTTAATTTAACCTTTTAATTTAACCTTTTAATTTAATTTAATTTAACTTAACCTTTTAATGATGAACCTTTTAATGATTCCTGAATAGTCAACATATCTTTTGAGACACCGAAAGTTAAGAGTTTAGTGAAATTGCATGTTAAAGGGGTTTCATGTGTTCAAATCAAAATTAAGTCATTTAAGAGGTAACATAGATAATGAAGTTGTTTTTTCTGCTTAGAAGATTATGTGTTTTTTGTAAAGATTAAATTTATGATCAGAGAGCAGCCCTTCAGTGAATGCAATGTCATGAGCCTGAGAACACATAAAATGTTTATTTCAATTTTCTAACTACTTAAATATATCTTCATAGATCCCAGTTATTCAGTTACTCAAAACATTTTTGCCTTCATCATAATCAGTCTTTAAAAAAACCTAAGAATTCTCACTGTAAGAATAAAAGTAACTTCTAGTAATTAGAGAGCACTTTCAAATACTTACACTATCAGGGAAAAGAGATAATTCACTTGTAAGGATGTGTCGCCATGTTCCATATCTCAATGCTGACAGAAAATAGTATTTCTGGTCATTCTGAACTTCTTGACTTCCTGTGGTAAATGAGGAAAAATGATTGCAAATTCCTAAATACAGTCTTCAAGATACAGTGGGAATTTAGCTATGGTTCACTTTGCCTTAAGTAGCATAGCAGATTGGCAATTAAATATTAATTTTATTTTTCTTTAAATATTTTTTTAAAAAAGTTAACATTTACATTATTAACTGCAAATGATGCTAGACAGTTGATTTTCAAACTGTTTGCACTTTTCCACTTTCAGATAGGCATCAGAAGGCACAAGAAAGGCTCTTTCTATCCAAGTCTTTTTTATTCTAACAGGAGCTGATGTATTATTGGAAAAACATGAAGGTTTGTTCTTGCTGGAATTTATCTTCTCAGCTGAGGGTGAATTTCAGAAAACAGACAATCTAATTTGCTGTCAAAATATCTTATATGAAGGATTATATACTTTTTTTTTGCTTCTGTATAAGCCAATGTATTTTTCATATTTTGACAATTGTTAGCAAAAGAAAGTCTTAAGATTTTTGTTCCTAGAAGTAACGTTAACACTATTCTATGAGATACTCTGTTTGCAACCTAACATTTGACAATTTGCAAGGATTGCAAAACTTTCTCTGAATATAACATAGTCTTCTGATAAAATTATTGCTAACTTCGGTACTCTGGATAAAATGCCTTCTCCATTTGCTCCAGAAGATAATGATTCTTTGTTTTTTAGGGAAAGTGTCTTGTCTTCCTGACTAAATATTTGGGAGTTCCTAGCCCACCTAAGAAATGGATGAATGAATTACCCTGGACAAACACACAGGCACAGCCCTGATGCCCAGTGACACCACAGTTATAATGGAGCAGACTTTAATGTTTTAATTGTAGCTCACTTCTAACTGGATTCCTGTAGCTTTTGCCTCAAAGTCACTGCTAGATTCCTGCCAAAGGCGTAAAAAAGATATTGCTAAATCCTGTCCTTTTCTTGAAGCGTATGATAACTCTTGCTGGCATAAGTGGGAAGTTGTAGAAAATATACCCACCTTAATTGTCTTTATTCAAGTCATGGGGATAATTCACGCTGTCAAGAGGGGCACTGTACCCTGCCTGAGGTCAGGGCGACTGCAGAAGAAAAGATTACCAGGAGGTTAGTTGCTCTTTGAGTCAAGTGCTGCCCATTTGCTTAATGTCAGCAAAATGGACACAAATAAAAAAGTCAGGAGCCTCTCAGTGCCTATGAGGTATTAGAGAGAAGACTGAGCCAGGCTCCTTGCAGCACTGCACAGAGGAAGCAGGGGAGGTTCCAGTTAGGCATAGGGTAAATTTTTGCCCTGTGTGCATAGTTAACCACAGGAGCAAGTTGCCCAGAGATTTTGTGGGTTCTCTGTCCTTGAAAGTTTCCGGGATAAAGCTGCACGACTGTAGTTGATGTCTATGCTCTAAGTTCAGTGCTGTTTTCTGCAGAAAATTGTTTGTACTTTAGTGTCACTTTGCACTTCTTCTTTACTTTTTGTATTCTTGTTACGGTTTTTTGTTGGAAATCCTAGCCTGGTTGCATTGCTATTACAGAGCTGCGTTTTGCCTTGCATTTATAAGAAAACTCTATGATATACACACAATCACAATGAGATTTATCAGAAACATGAACAAAACTGTCACTGAATTTACACCTTCCTGGATTCTTTTTTAATGCCTTGGGAAATACTTCCTGTCATAACAATGTGAAAGCACTGTGTGAGGGATCGTGTCTTCATTTGCGATGCCAGTGAAAAGTCTACAAGACTTCTTGTGATTGTCAGAGTGGAAGCACTGGGGCTGTTCAAAGCTCCCACAACACTTAGAAATAATATTGTTGCTCTACTTTACATCAGAAAAATGTCCCTGTTACTGGTGCCATGAACAAGATGGGGCATAGAAGTGGCCGTTTGGCACTGACTGAGTATGTAGGCCATCTCAGACTTGTTTTTCCGAGCTCAGAAAGACACTTGTGACTCTAAGTTGCTCATATAAAGCACAGCTGCTTTCCAGTTGGTCCCTTGGCTTTTATTATCCATTACTTCAGCCCTAATAGTTCTTGCTTTGCTTTTATTTTGAGAGACTGCATTGCTTGGATACTAATACTGTATTTCTTTTGAATTTAATCTGCCAAAATGGAACAAAGCTGATTTCTTGAGTACAATTTCTTTCTCGGGCCAAGGACATTAAGCCTTTACAACAAGCTGTATGGGTTACAGACATTTTAGAGATTGTAACTTTGTTATGGAGAAGGGACATAAAACAGTCAGGTTTGAAATATTTACAGCTGAAGGGAGTGTAGAATGGGTAATCAGCTTTCTGCCAGTTTTGGGCATAAGATCAAATTATAGAGATGTTAATGGGACCCTTTATGCTGTTAGAAAATTTCCTGCCCCTCTCTGAAGCAGGACTTTGCCTTTCTTCATGGCAGACTTCTTCCATCTTTGTATTCTTTCGCAATTCTTAAGTGTAAATGATTCATGGATGGCCAAGGAAGTTCTGAATTCAATTACATCCATGGCTGAGGCATATTGGTCAATGCTTTCTGTCTTTCACCTTTGAATTTATAGCTATTTTTTCTAACCATTTGGGGCCGGAAACTTTCTGTTCTTGGCAAGTTTCTCAGAGAATTTCTGGAGAGTTTGATTAAAAAAGAAATTAGTTTGTTTCTAAGAATGTAAAGTAAAAGTAGGTTGTTTTACTCAGTTATTTTGAACAGCAGTAGTGTTTCAAGTATTAAGATAAGAAATGTGAAGGGTCAAACTAAGAAGCTTTTTCATTCTCACTATGCAAAACCATCCAGAGTTGTTGATAATCACAACTTGCAGAGATATTACACAACTGTATTATATGTATTTCTTAATCTTACTTAGTCTATTGAACCAGCTTTTAATTCTCTCATGTGAAGAGTGGCAAAATAGATTTTCCTTTTACAGTGCCTGTTTTTCCTTATCATAATAACTTTTACCCTAAGGAAGGAGCATTGTGTGGAAGACAAGAAGAAAATGTATTATTCTTACATCATAAATATAACATTTGTATCTGTAATAGTTAAACTAAGTCAAAATTTTGCAGAATAAGTGTACATCTCCTTACACTTTTAACTAGGATTCAGTTTGAAATGTATTATTTGCTCAAATGCTTCTGGAAACTAAATATACAGATGAGCCAGACTACACAGACGTAGTCCTTGAAAATCATATAGACAACAATTCTCTATGATAAGCAAATTTTGCAGTTATTGCAATCATTACTATTGTTGCTAATGAAACACGCAGATCTCATTAAGTCATTAAAGTAGCCATTTAATATATTGGATAACATTTCATTATTACAAAACTCTTCAGACCTTCTGAGACAACTAGTAGATAATCTAGTAGGTATTAGACCAAGAGGAAGATGGCAAATGTTGTTTCGCTTTGGTTTGTTTTTCTGAATTAATTATTGAATCAAGTTGGATTTTGCATGGACAAAAAAGGGGCCTTGACCAATAAAACCCATTTAATATCTCTGTCCCTTCAATGTGTTCCATCTATCTGGCATTGAATTATAAGTAGAGCTTGCAGACAGCTGTTGCTAGGGGACAGAGCTTTTGTAAGTCACCATTAAAGCAATATTCCTGAAGAAGAAAAGCAATTTACATATTTCAAGTGCTGCTTGCAAAAAATATTTAATCAAGCCCCAGTAAGTTATAAAAGGGAACAAACATAATCATCTATATAAGTAACAACCTTTATGCCAAAGAGAAAAAAGGAGCACAGGCCAGACTCTCTGGCCTTTGTACCCTGGCAGACAACCTGAGTGGGTTTTTTTATTTCATTAAGTTTCTCCCAGTTTATACCCCATAACCAAGATCAGAATACTTGGAATGAATTTGACCTAACATATCCATTAATCTACTTTCGTTTAGCGGAACAACTTTGATGTTAAACAAACTGTATAAATCTCCAGGGTAAAAGCCATAGGAGGGAAGAATAATCTGTGAAGACCACCTCTTGTAGTTCCCCAAGTAGTCAAATTCTTTCCGTTGAGAAGAACCCCTGTAATGACTCTATGCTTTTATAGCTATTTGAGTCCCCTCTTTAGTTCCTCTCTCTCTTTCCCCCAGCCCCCCTTTTAAACTGTTCCATGCATATAAACGCATCTGAAACCTTTCTTTTCGTGTATATCAATTTAAAAAATATCTGGATAGATGACTATGAAACTCCTCAAATTCTCTCTGCTCCCAGTTTTTAAAAGCTTATTTTTGCAGGACTTAAAGGTTCATTACTTTCTGTCTTAAAACATACATTTCATTGATGAGACTGTTTTTCCATGAATGTTGCTCAGAATTTATGGCTTTTTCCAAAATTAGCATTGCCTGGAGAACAACCTGTTCTCCTTGGCTAGATGACCATCAAATTGATGTGAAAATGCTCGCCCTTGATGGGATGCATGTATATGACCACATAAATCATTCCCTGTTTTCTTCAGTGGTTTGAATGAGTATGTGACCAACATTTTTTATGATTCTTCCTCTGTTATTTTGGTACATAATCAGGACAGATTAGATTAAGCCAGCTCTGGGAAACCCTATTTTCAGTTAACAGTTGGACAAAGCAATGCTAGCAACTCTAGGCAGCTCAATGTGGCATTCAAACCCCAGAAGAATAAAAAAACCACCAGCAGAGGCTGCAATGAAATCTGCATTGCATTTATAATACATAACAAAGCCTGTCTCGGCAAAGGTTTTGTAGAGGGCAAGTGAAATTTATCACAGATTATTTGTTATGTGATACTGCAAAAATAAGTAAAGGCCCCAGATGACTTCAGGATCCCTTTTTTTTTCTTAGGCTGACTTGCTATGCGCATGCACAGGCAGTTCCCTGCACAGTCTTAACTATAAAACTAAACCAAAAGATAAAAGTGAGAAGATGATTTCTAATAAAAGCCTCAAAGCAAACCTTTAGCAGAACTAAAAATTAGATGTGAACTTCCTACGTCTTAGTTTGATGCCTTAACTATAATTTCCAGAAGAGTGAACGTGCACAACTAATTGCTGCTAACTTATTTTTATGTACTATCTGGCTGCACTATACAGACATGCCTTGCTGGAATCTACTCTGAAGCATAAAATGTGGCTGTTTGTTCTGGTTATGTAGAAAGGGGGAAAAAATGTGTCCTGCAGCCTGCCTTGCTCCATGAGGCACTCAAGACATGGAGAAACACAAGCTTGACAAATAGCTGTTCAGAGTAAGGGGTTACTCATGGACTTTTTACCAGCTGCTCTTTTGCCTCAGTATCAGAAGTGACACTTTCCCCAGCACTGTTCATGGAGCTGCTCAGATAAGCATTCCTAGCCAGCTGGGTAAGGAAATGCCTGCTATTTAAATTAATAAAGCCAAGCTGATTCATAAATAAGGATGAATACAAAGGATTTACACAAGCCTATAGGAATAAAGTAAGAAAGCTTAAATACTAAATGAGTTCCAAGTAGCAGGGGACATGACAAGCATCAAAAGTTTCAGCGAATACATTAGAAATAAGAGGGAAAATGAGAAAAGAGGTTGAACAAGAGGTTCTACAGAGAAAACAGAATTGTTTGCTTTCATCAGAGAAAGCAAAATTGTTTGCTTTCATATTCATGGAAAAGGTGGATTGTGCTGGATACTTTAACAAATTAATTTTAACAAGGTGTTCGGAATGCAGGATGGAGTAAAGAACAGAACAGTTCAGGGAATATTTATGTAAGATGGGTACATTCAGGTTCTCACGGTTTGATGACATTCAACCCAAGAAGTAATTTCTGAATGATTAATGATTATCTCTGGGAAGCTGCAGATGGGAGAGATCATGAAAAAAACAAATCTTCTTTTTTTTTTTTTAAGAGAAGCCGAGGAATTATAGCTCAAGAGTCTGGTTTTATTTCCTGGAAACAATATGGAACAAGTTATTGAAGCATTGGAAGTACCTACAAAATGTAAAGGTTGTAAAAGCAGCCAACAGGGAACTGTCAAGAACAGATTAGATCAAATTTATTTTATTATCTTCTTTGAGAAGGGTGGCAGCATAGTATAGAAAGGAGAAGAAGTTGATGTAGATACAAACTAATTCTTATAAGCTTTTTAGACATTTTTTCCAATAGTAGAATCTCATAAGTTAAGGAAATATGGTATACATGTAATTGCCTTCAGATAGCTATATAACTAGTTGAAAACTTGGTTATTAATGGATCTACATCAAACATGGAGGACATCCTGAGTAAATTCCTTTAAGATCTTGTTTTTAGTGAAATTCTGATTGTATCTTCATGAAAGATGTGCATAACAGAATGGAGCCTACATCTTTTAATTTATAGCTTGTGCAAAGCTGAAAGGAGTCTTAAGTATTTTGGGAAAAATGCTAAAAATGCTACTGGTAGTTTAGAGAGTTGGTCAGACATCTAAAAGGTTGCATTTAAGTATTTATGAACCAAAATTCTGTACCTAAGAAAAAAGAAAGTGATTTGAAATTGGAAACTGGATATTTTTCCATAAAGAAAGCAAGCAGTACAGTGGAAAAGACACAGTAGGAAAGTAGTTCTTATTTTGGATTCACAAAGCAGAAGTTTGTACACAAAACATCTAATTACATTCCTCACTTAACTCCAGAGAAGACTTGGAAGGTATATTGTATCTGTTCTGGGAACTGAATTATTAAGGTGAAGACAAAGTAAAGCAGTGTAAATGATGAAGGATTTAGAAAGCATGACTTCTAAGGGAACTGGCGTGCTGGAAGCTGGTTGAAGGTGTCTTTATTATATGTAGTTACAGTATCATTGATAACCAGTTTCCCAAGGCCAGTCTTTTGTTTTTCAGCATAGACAATTTTGGGTGAAAAAGCTTAGAAAACTTGGGTAGGATGGTAGAGCACAAGGTTGGATAACCTGAAGATACTGAGATACCGCTTTCACTAGAATTTTTTAAGATCACTCTACAGTAAGATCTGCGAGGGATGACCAAGGCCTGCATGATCTTGTTTTGGTGTGGGACATTACTTAAAATTATCTCTGGGGTGTTCTTTGAGTCTAACAACAACATAACAATGTCTGAAAAGAAGATAGAGAGGATTAATTGCTACTCATCTGGCAGAACCAATGCAGGAGGAGAGGGAAAAAAGGTCAATCTGAGGACAAGGATATGAAGTTCTGTGGTGTGGACTCACATTGTTTTATGAAGGATCAAAATGATCTGTTTTTAATGTAAAACATGACAGAATCCAGAACTTTTTGGTTCTTGCCACTTCCTGTCATGCAATTATTTTGTAATCTTTAAAAACTGTTACAAAAATCGAAGATATTATGATTTTGTCTTGATTTTTTTTAAAAGGAAGACTATTTGAGGTGCTCCATTAAAAAGCTCTGAAGACAATCCATTTTAGCCTTTTATTATGGTCTTCCACGTTGGGTTCTGATGTGGAATTTTCTGGAAGTTGGAATTACTAAATTAACTTCTAGCAGTAAGAATTCAAATTCAGAGGTACTGGGTGATGGAGAAGAAGGAGGAAGGCAATTTACCCTATATTAGAACCTCAAATCATAAGCTACTCTTTTGTCTGGTCACAAACAAAAAACACTAATAAGCTGAATGTATTAATTCAATTTATATGATTGAATAATCTTTGGCTGTCAAGTTCTATGCTTTGTGAAAGTCTGAATGTGGACTGTCAAATTGTCCACTGAGGAAGAAAAAAGCCTTTTATTTACAATGGACTAATGATTGGTTGAAAATTTAATTACACAGCAGAGAAATTCTGAAGAGGAAATGGGGTACACAAGAAACTGTTTCTTCATACTGAAGTTTACTGCTTTGAATTAAATCTGAAGGCACTGTATATGTACGCAGATCTGGTATCTCACTCCACATGTTTTAAAAAGCTTGTTGGATGGGTATAGAGAGGGAGACACTGTTAAAATTTGGTCTTAAACTAAATTGAATAGAGCTTTACTTCTAGACCTGTCACTTGACTTTATAAATCTTTGGACTTATGCTGTCCATTTTGATTATTTTTGTAAAACAATGGCTTTTATTTGCTTTAACCTTTTTCTGCTTTGGCTATGTTAATTTTAAATTAGTTGGTTAACATACCACCAATTCATCTGTATGGCATCTCATTTTTAAAGTAGGGTCCTGGACCTGACCTTCAGTGGCTGGAGCCTTGCATGTTTCTCTAGGGCATCCAAAGAGTAAAAGGAATCTTCCACTGATCCTCAGGATAGCTCAGGAGATGATAACACAAAAGATAAGGAAGAATTATGGTGATCAGCATTGACTAGGAAAGCTTGGCCTTAAACAGTAGGGTAGATGAAAGGAAACCTGCATTTGTGGAGTCCCAGGAGAATGTGGAACAATGATAATATGGCCTGGAGAAAAGGAGTAAATCACTTCAAATAGGCCATTTAAAATTGTTATCAGTATTTCTCTCAGAAAATGGAAATAAATCATCTCTTCTGTCATAATATGATTATGAATCACAAATCCAATAAATGCTAGCTAAAATAGATGGAGTTTTCTTTCTGAATTCAAAGGCATCTGAGGAAAGGAAAAAGGAGATGGTAAGGCAAATTCATTTTGCTTCTCTGTAAAGCCAGCTTGTGTATTTGCCAGTCACAAAGTAAATACTTGTTGATAGCTTCTTCCCCAGCTCTTCTCATTTCCAGGATCAACTTTCTTATTTCCAAACCATTCAGGTATTTTCTCGAACGGACCAAGGCAAACCGTGATGTTCTTATACTACCTCTAGTTCATAGAGACATCCCTATTTGGGATAACAGCTAATTGCTCTGTGAAATGCATTTTAAAAATGGAATCTGGGTTCTAACTTGGATGTGATTTTCTATTCTCAAACTCCCCTGTACATAAAGTTCAACTTCTGTTTATTCCCTAAAATACCTCAATATCTCAGCAGCCCACTGCCTAAAGCTCATAGCCATGCTACCCAGGCATACAAAAGTTGCCTCTCTCTCTGTCCCAAGGTGCTTGAGTCATGAAGCCCTCTCAGAAGGCACTTGCTAGTTAAATTGTGCACAACCAGAGTAAGATGTTTCCGTTTTACTCAATTAATATGTTAATAGGCCTTAGAACAAACACCACATTGAGGTTTTTGGTTTTGGCATAGAGCTTCAGATTGTATCTAGCACCTTAATATGTTGTCACAATGTGAATGCCTTCTTTAAATCAATGTGGCTAACATGCATAATAATACTGTAATAAAAATTCAGAAATGCCCAGTGCTACTGTGTGATTTGAAAAGCCAAGATCTTGTTTAAGCTTTTTAGTTAGACTGCTTCTTCAAATAAAATAACCACCAAGAAGATATGTATCACTGACCAAAAAGTAAAATTTTCTAGAGAAAGCCATCAGAGGATTACTCACTGTCTATTCTTTTTGAGCTTCTTCATATTATGTATTAGATAAATATTTGTATTGCCTTTGCCCATGACACTGTTCTTACTGACTGTACCCATATTATAGATATTATTAGCACTAGACAAAAAGTTAGTCTTCCCTTAGAAACAGAAGGACAAGTTTGCTTCATAGAACTTCTGAAAATTATTTATATCATTTGTTGCCTTATTATTTGTTTCAAGAAGGTGATATGAGAAAATCTCACTTGAAAACTAAATCAAAATTCCACGTTTCACAGTTGATTCTATTGAGCTGGCACATCTACCTAGCTCTTTTCTTTGAACATATAGTACTTTTTGAAGAGAAAAAGTTTTTAATATTTTAAACTTTAATGCCTCAGGCTTTATTATTATTTGCAACCTGAAGAAGGGTATACCACATACATAGGAAATAAGTGTTGCCAGCAAAATGGAAGGTATTAACAACTGTGAGAAATTGCTGCTAGCAAAGGGACAAGTGATGCCACTGGAAAGGTTACAGAGATGATCAGCAGTAATTACTTGGTAAGCCTTGGGAAAATATATTCATGGTCTAAATAGTGTTCCAGGCACTGAAGAGATCTGTAGACAAAGAAGTTCAATTTAGGAGAATTTTTAAGAGCAATTGAAGCGTTGCTTTCTTTAATATAATCACGAACAGAATGAAGGCAAACTTAAAAGTGAAAAGGTGGCTGAGATATTTCTCTGCAATTAGAATATGGGCTGCTAATGAGGAATAATTAAGTTAGGATCCAAGAAGCTTGTTATCCACTATACCTCTTGCCTACCTTGCTACTGGTGATAGAAAGAGACCTTTGCAACATCCACCCACTGAAAAAGGGAATGTCTCAAATGGCAAAGGCCTCACACCACACTCCTCCACTTCACTGCGGAGAGGAAATAGTTGATAATTGGACATCACATTCACCCTTATCTTGAGGAGATGTTGACATCAAAGGACAATCTGTAGAATGGAGCTGGTGCAGCACCAATATCATATTTTTTTTTGCCAACAACTGTTATGAGGGTACAATCGGTTATATTTAAATCTTTCTTAATTTTTCTGGTTAAAAAAATAATTTACTGAATTAACTTCAATGCTTTTAGAATGGATCAGTTTTCTTCCAGTAAAAAAGTGCAAACTATGACTACACTGTATTGAAAGAAATAGACACAAATTTTAAGGAACAGATCTCTCTTTTTTTCCTGCAATTGCCTGCTCCAAGCTGAGAATCAAATGTTGCTTCCTAAAGAAAAACTTAAAAGCTAGTTTGTTCAATTTTCTTCCAACAGGAAAAAAGAGAGTATGTCTAAACATGCACATTTCTCTTCAGATAACTACATAAATATGTTCATGTTCCTTTTCATGGGTGCAGATATTGAAAGGGTCTTTCTGTCATTCAGTATTTCAGTTAATACCTAAAAAAATAAAATAAATGAAAATCCAGAAAATAAGAATATCTATGGTAAAGGCAAACTGATTTTTTTCATTGTGTAAGTTTAGTTCCACAAGATCAAACCTGGTTGGAATTCTGTATTGAAATTTTTTTTGAAGATACCTTTTTAACAATTTCTAGTTAAGAACCACTCTGTGGGGCCTTTTTTTGACAGCTTTCTGTAAAGAACCAGTTTCTAATTTTTAGGAAATTATATAAAAATCTGCTTTTTATCCAGGAGTTTATGTTGGGGTTTTGGGGGCTTTGAGGTGTTTGGTTTTTTTGGTGGGTTTTTTTTTTTCTGTTTTCCCTAATAAACAGAATGAAATCAATAAAAAGAAAGATTTCCTCTAAATAGATCTGATTTCTTTTTGGTTGGTGAGCAGTCTAGCCAAAAAAGGACAGCTGGGTAAACTTCTAGCATTTACTTGACATTAGCTAGGCCAACAGTTCTGAATTTAGAGTGTTTAATCAAATGGTCTGAACTTGTCAACATAAATACTTAACTTGTAACCGCATTTTAACAGCAATAGTATAGAACAGAAAAGTCATGATATATTGACAAAGTATTGGACAGGTTGTACAAATAAATTTGTAAAAATTAATATTTTATAACCTTGATTAAAGAAAAAGGAGGATTTTTCTTCCATTAAACTGATTAATTTCCTTGTTAATTTTCTTCTGATATTATTCTGACTTGATTAATGACAATATTTATCTTTGAAGACCTAAATGTAAACAATCAAAACTCATACTGGAATGGGAAATCTTGTTTTAACTAAGAGATTTAGATATAAATCTTATATATGTTGACTAGGAAAAACTTTTTAAGTGAACTTGAACAATTAACCCTCTGCATTATGAGGTCATTTAACATATGAATGTGGCTTGAGGTGACAGTTTTGGCAGCAAGCAATATTAAGTCAGTTATTAAAGGTAGTGGGCCAGATTCTCAGCAAAAGTAAACTGATACAGTAAAACTCATGCACTAAAATAAAATAAGACTTTCAAGGTTGACTATAATGTTGAGGACAGTTGCTGTTTTAAACACAAGCATCCTCTTTCTAGCCACAGTGCAAGAAGAACAGGAAAATAACTTAGAAAACCTCAGCCATAAAGAAAATGCGGAGACAATCAAAAGAGTGGTTACATAATGCAAGGGCTAGAAATACCTAATTGAATAGGAAATATAGTTTGATAGCTAATTAATCACTCTTACAAAAACAAAGGGATAACCTGAATATGTGCACAATTTAGAAATGGAAATTATGAGCTGTAGTTGGATTAGATCAAACTGCCTGAGTGATTCAGCAAAGTCAACTAAAAGGCTTTTTGGAATTATTGGTTCCTCCTTCTGCAAAAGGGGAAAAAAAGAAAAACATTCTTGATAAAAATATTTCTTGGCAAGTTCGTACACTTGAATCCCACTTCTCTTGCTGCCCTTCCTATTGTAATTCAGCATGGGCAATTCTGGTGTAGCTGTGTTCTTTGAATGATGAGAGAAATCAGCTGAGTTGAAATCAGCATACTTCACAGTTTTATTAATGTCATATAATTTGAAGTTGTAAATTTTATGACATTTTAAAGTATTTTTCTGCACCATTTTATCATAGTGTTATGTGAAATACATTCATAAATATTTTGCTGAAGCATCTCTACCTGGCAAAATGTTCAGCATTTCACTGAAAAGTACACATTTTTTGGACATAATGCTGTACAGCATGAACTTGAAAATATCCACTAGAAGACTAAATTACCAAAAGAAATCGTAAATAAATCTGGAATTGCAGAGTCACAGGAAATATAAAGCATCTCTAAAGTTTGCAGTGGCGATCATGAAAGTAAGTTATCTTTTCCTATTAAATAAGAGAGTTGTGAAACTCATCAGATCTGCTCCATAACAAGCAGCCCTATCTTGGACTACAAACCACCTTCTACTTAAGAACTAAGAGCCTTGATAGAAAAAGCATTGAATAAGGCTGTATAATCCACACTTTATTTAGGTAATAATGGAAAAGTGATTAGCGCAAAGCCATATCGACATGTCTTGTACTCCAAAGGCAGAGTAACTTACTAGTTAGCCTTTACGGCATCCCCAGATTGCACACATCACAGTTGGTTAGCTATTTACCAACAGCAAATGTATGTGATAAACACTGCTTGTGACCTACTTCTGATTAATGAAAATTAACTTTAAATCAAATTAAATTTATTAATTAATATAGACTTTAAATAGTATGCTGTCACTACAGCTCAAGTAAGCTCTGTGTTGGAATCCATACAGTTTAATTTTTCGCATTCAAAACTTGTATTGCCATATTTACTAATCCCATGTCTGGGGTACATTATCTCTGCTTGCACCTCTTTTGTGAGATGGGAGCTCACGCTACATGAAGTGTAGCAGATACAGAGAAGAGTGCAAAGAAACTGATCAGGGGTCACCACACTCTGCTGCTTTGCTTACCTTTTCTTCCTGCTCTGTCTGGCACTGCAACAGATTCCAAAGTTGCTGAAACAGCTGCTCTGCAGCTCCACAGCTGACTGGTAAAGCAGAAGCACTTTGGGCTAAGGAAACTTCTTCAAAAGCCTGCTCTAACATCAACTGGCGTACACCAGCTATGGAGTGGTGCACTGGCTGGAAGTGATATGTACATGTCAAAAGAAGAAGAATGATAGGGTGGGAAGAGGCGAGCAAAGGGAATTTGTGAATTCGGCTTGTTTCTCAGAATCTGAGGTGTGTCTGTTGGGCTGATAACTCCCATCCCATCATACACCACAGGGAAGTGCACAGTCCAGCAGGCTCCATTGGGGTGTCAAGCTGAGTGGTATAACCTTCCAAAATGTCAAATGCTTAACCTGGGGAGAAATATTCCACTGTGTTAAAATAATAATTTGGATTGCAGTAGGATAGAGACAGTCTATAGAGACAATGTAGTCATGAATTGTTGAATCTGTAATGATTAGTTCATCCAAACACAGTGTAAATCTCTTCTGTAAACAAGACCCATCGACCTCTATTTTCCTATCTGACAAAATAAAAGTTGAGTACGTTGAAGGTCTTCTAGAATTTACCAGCATAATGTGTCTGTTAGCAAACATCTGGAAAACTCTCAGTATTTGACATATAGTGTGATGAGTTTTACCTGCGCCTTTTGTTCAGCAAGTTGTTTTATCACAAAAATTTTGAAGCTCATAGCCGATCTGTCAACTCCAAAAGGCTGCTTGCTGGTAGGGATGTAGAATTCTGCTTGTGTATTAAAATTTTTATTTAGTTCTCAAAAGTTTACTCCTTCATTTATGCTACTGGAATGGATATTTAGCATCTGGCTGTTGTATGAGTTAATGATACAAAAAATAGCTGTTGATATTTAAGTATCCATAATATGCTTTTATTACCAAGCAGAGAGCCAGAAATGTTTATGTTTTATTAATTATATGGAGCTTTCTTGACGATTTCTAAAACACTTATCTCACTTTAGAAAGGCTCTATAATATTTCTTAGTATATAACCCGTTTGTGAGCTGTTTAGCTAAGCTGTGATATTGAGTGTCTTGGAATATCAAGAGCACTGTCACATATGTCAAATTTTTTATTAAAAATTTTAGATGTTTTGTAAGCTATCTTGATCTATCATAATGGTGCAAACTAGACTCCAATAATCATCTCCATCCCTCCAGGCCTGGATCTCTTTCAGACTTATTAAATAAGCTTGATAAGCCCCATGCAGTTAAAATAGTTGTTACACTGGTAGATTAACCTTCATGTTGTCTGTTGCATTATGACCACAATAATATGAGATGTCCATCAACAAGATTGCAAGCCATCCAGTGTGCCACAGCACTGTCAGACTACAGGACAGGTAAAACTCCATGTATTGCTGTGGACTTCTTGGTTTGGCTTTTTTGATGCTGCAGTTCTCCAGGGCCAAGATTTATGAATTTCCCATTTTGGATAATTGCGGGAAGGCACCTTCATCCTTTCTTGAGCTTCTTCTCACGCATGTGCCAGTGTCAGAAAATTTAAGCAAGAACACTTTGATGAGCATAGTTATTTGAATATAAAGAAAAGGTGTAACAACTTTCCCCTTAAGAGATTGCTGTTTGGTTAATTGAAAATTGACAGACCCTAAAAATGTGAGCCTCTGATTATTCTGAAGATGGCACCAAGACTTGGAACTCAAGCCAAGCTTGAAGGAGAGCAGTGTTATGATTTTCAGGTGCAGACTGCCCTCACCTTGGCATGCAAGCTAAACATTTACATGCCCAAATGTTAATTTTGCAGAAGCATTCTTTCTAACAGTGATAAAATGAGCTGTGATAAGATACACTTTAAAGTAATGATGCACTTAAGCAGACAGCTCGACATTTTCAGATGCTCCAACTGTATTCTGCAGTTATGTTTGTCCTACCATGAACATAGAATTATAGAACTATTTATATTTTCTTTTTCTCATACTACTGATTATTGAGACTGGACTACAATACATGGTCAAGCAAAATATTAGACTGAGCACAGAAGCAGTTATGTTTCTTGAAGCCATCAATCTTCATTTATTTCTTTAGTTTGATACACTCCAACACTGAAAAGGAGAGTAGCTTGTAATATTATCATACTATGAAAATACAGCAGAGACCACCGTCAGGCAACATGGAAATTCAACTCCTCTAATAGTACTACCAACCCATTCTCCTTCTTCCTCCTTATTGTTCTTGTCCATTTTGAAAGTGGTAACTGAATTGTTGAATACTTTTGGACTACATACCTCTACATCACTCCATAAACTCCTGGTCTGCTATGCATCAGCCTTCCTCTATGTGCCTTCATCTCCTCCTCTGATGCCAGAAGTTTTGTGTGTTTAAATGTGTCATCCCCCATCCCATTCAGCTGTTCCACCCATTTCCTTCTGGGGTACTCATTTACCCCATGGCAGACTGTCCTCTAAATTCAAAGTAACTTTGAGAAGTGCGGTTTACTCAGGTTTTCTCCTGTGCAATGCCATCAATCTGTGTCCAGACCTGCTTGTGTGTCTTCACTCTCCCAATCCTATCATAAAGTATTCCTTTTCCATTCTCTGTAGTCAATTAAAGTTATCTGGGATGTCTGCAGTTTTAAATTTTAACAGGAAGTGAATATGGACTGAGCAGACACGGGATTTTTACTTTACCCTAGAAGTTCATGAACTGCACTCCACTACTTCTTTGGTTAGAAATTAAGGAAGAGGGTAAAACTATCTGCTTTTTCATTGCTTTGCTTCCCCTATTTCTTTAATGTTTGCAACTGTCACAAAATTGTCACAGAGTTCTACTTGGTGATGCCATGAAAACACTATGAAATTTCAGAATGGGTCGGCTGCAGCATTCAGCATTTATCATGGTACAAAGAAATGCCAGACAGTTGAATGTGAAACATTACCCTAGTCAGCCAAAAGGATGGACATTGCTTTGTCCTCTGGAAGTCTTCCATTAAGGTCATTTGTCTTTGGCTAGCCTTACTCAAGGAGAATATTAAAAAACATACTTTATGTTTTCAAAGACTCATTTCTTTGTATGTAGATGACATATATATTTCTGAAAAATCTAGTTACCTTTCCCATAATATTTATGGTTCTGCTAAATGAATACGTTAATTTCCAGAGATATGATGAATGATAACAAACTGCAAGTCATGTGTTGATAAAGGTCACACCCAGTATGACCTATGTTTGCTAAAACTATAATCAAACAAACATTCTTAATTCACTTTATCTATTTATTAAATGAATTAGAGGATAGATGATGAGTGTAATGTAAACAAGGCTTAAAGATTCAATAGGTTTATCAGTTCTAAATCTTAGCTAGAGGAGTTTCTGTAGGTTACTAAAATGACATTACTTTTTTAATTAAAAACCTGTCACAAATGAATCCTTTACAGTTAGCTTCAAATACAAATTTTGTACATAAAGAAGATCTTTTTTTTGGGAAATCTACAAATTACAAGAAGAAATATAAAAGATGTTAAAACTTGCTATTTCCCCAAATAGTTGTAACACAGCCATTTAATATCAATCTTTCAGTATATTTTTTTCTGTTTCTTTATTAATGATATACTACTGATTATAGAAAATGTGGTCAAGAGATTGTAGCATAAACAATTTCATTGCAGTACCTGTGAAAAATAGATGCAGGACTTACCAGCTGAAAATAACCTCATTTGTTCACCGTTTCAAAAAGGTTGTGAAAACAACCTCAAATGCAAATGGTAGACTTTGCAGCAATTCAGAAATTGTCTTCATATCTCAAAAAACAGCAAGCCAAGTGCCATGTTAGCTGAGCTATTAAAGACTACTGGTTCAACATTTTTTCAATATTCATTTTTCTCATGAATATAGGCCTTTAAGTTTTGTGCATTTTTCTCAATTTTGCCTAGTTCTTCCATAATAAAAACATGTAGCAGAAACAATTCCTGTATACACTTATGCTAGGACTATAACATCCACTTTCCCATGCTTCATCATATTTCTGTCAAAAGATATTTATGTTTATTCAGATTTTCCATGACTTGGCTAAATTTGTTACATTTTATTAAACATTTAGTAAAGAAAACTTTGAAAGTACCAACTGCTAAGAAGCGAAGTATTTTCAACATTAGATTAACAGTCTACATAGGGTCATATTAATTTTAAATAACATTTTTGGTTAAAATATTTGCTTCATAATAGAATTTTCAGTCTTTATCAAAATGGTTCCCAAATTTACCAATTCTTCTGCAAAAAATATATATATAAATCTTGTGGTTTCATTAATATCTAGTAACTTTGTAATGATAAACCCCTTCTAGTAATCTTTGTTCAATATTAGTATCTGTTGCATTTAAGGTATTTTTAAAAATCTAAACACTTATTTACTTATTGGAATTATGTTAGAGCAGGATACTTCTTAACATGAAAGATGTCCTCTTCAGTATTTAAATTCTTCTAAAATTTTCCCAAAAAGTTTTAAAAATACCTTTAATAAAAATTGTTAGCCACTATTCAGCTGACCCATGTCAACCTAGCAAATGATTCTTGGGAAGTTATGTAACAAAAAAGGGAAAATTGGAATGCCAGTGATCTCATTTCCAGCTGTTTTCAAAAAAGTAATACTTCAGTACGCTATTTTAGGCAGAACTTAATGTACACACTGCTGGTTGGTTACTTTTTCAGTGGCAGCAATGGCATGACTCATATGACCTGTTGAGACCAAGAACTCTGTCATATCATCTTTAGGTACCAGAAACCAATGGGGTATCAAAATTTTCTAATTTTTTTGCACGGGATATGAAAGATAGGCTTCAGATGGGCTGTGCCACTGCATTGAGTGGCCTTTGAGGCACAGTCTGTTAGATGTGAATAGTTTTCAGAGACAGCTGAGTATCATTCAGTATTTGAAACCTCTCTGATGTGTAAGATTTTCCTCCAGCAATTTTATAACATCATCAACAGAAAAATCTCACTTGAATCAATACAGCACTACATCCAGATAATATCATCCATATATCTGATTTGTTTAACTTCAAAATAAGTATCTTTCTGAGAGCTAAACATCTGTTGGCATGCTGCCTTGTTACACATCCCTTGTGGTCTGGAAGTTACTAGCAAGATGCAAAGCCTTTCTATTGCTTTTCCTCATTTTAGAAGATCAAGCTGACAGTAATTATTTATCTGCTGTTATTCTAGTGTATTTCTCAGTAAGTCTCACCATTAAAATACAGCCTGTGTATCAGCATTTTGAAGAACGAAAAGTTACATAAGGAGCTTTTTCTGCCAAGAATCTCTTCTGGCTATATACAAGGCAAGTTCTAGGGAGGAGTTACAAATTTAAATTCCTTCTGCTAAGAACTATTAAATAATTACAAAATCCCCCTTGCAGAATTTGTACTAATGTGGAGTCCATTTGCATTTAGATTTTGGAATGCATTATTTGGTTTTATTCATCATTCAGTCTGATCCAGTGGCACAGCAATATGCTACATTTCTCCCCCTAGTTGCTGGGTGTTTATACTAGTACTTGGAAAAGGACAGAAAAATAACTCTATTTGCTCAAATGATTTTTATTCATCCCAGTTTCTTAAATTGGTTATTTATGTATTTTTTTTCATCGACAATTTATGACCTAGTTTATATGTCCCACTATTTTTATGCTAAGAAACAATTTTGAAACAGAGCATTCTGTTTTGCAGCAGAACAGTATTTCAATCTACTTGCTTATGCTTAACATGTTTTCTTATGAAGAGGTAGTTGCTGTGAATCTTGGAAATTGTTTACAATCCTGGTTTCACTTTTATATGTATAAAAGAAAAGGCTCCAGAGAGAACTTATTGTGGCCTTTCAATATATAAAGGGGGATTATAAGAAATATCGAGACTTTCTATAAATACCTGCAATGTCAGGACAAGGGGCATTTGTTTTAAACCAAATGAGGGTAGATTTAGACTGGATGTTAGAACTAAATTTTTTTACGATGAGAATGGTTAGTCAGAAAAGTTGTGGATACCCCATCCCTGGAAGTGTTCAAGACCAGGCAGGATGAAGCTTTGAGCAAGCTGGTCTAGTGGAAAGTGTATCTGCCCATGGCAGGGTGTTGTACTAGATGATCTTTAAAGGTTCTTTCACACCCAAATCATTCTATGAGTCTATGATAAAAGTATCCAGTTTTGAGGGCTTCTACTTGGCTTAGTTAAAATGAAACTAAGTTTCTGGAACTTCAGAAGGATTACCAGAGGTTAAACTCTAAAGGTGGAGGGGAAAATAACTTGGAAGCAAGCAGTAAATTTGAAAGGTAATGTACTGTAAACTAATATAAAAATCACTGAGAGAATGAGAAATTTGATGAAGAATTCACAAAGGAGGTAAGGATATAATCTGGGAGAAACAGCATTTCTAGTCCATGATCTGTTATTTATGAGAAGAAAATACGGTGAGTGTGCAGTTCGTAGATTCCTAATAGAAACTACAGTTCCTTGTTATATATTAAGGACTAAATTGTGTGTTTTCTTCAAGCTGTGAATAGGGAGCAGCATATGGCTTGTCTATTCCAAGAATAAACCTGGAAACTAGACTTAGTTTTGGGGTTCCTATGTTTTTTTCCTTTTGCTTTTTAAAATAATGTTCAGAGGCTACCTTAGCTTCCTATCTTATAGAAAAGAAAGAGTCCCTCTTGCTGTGATACAGCAAGCAAGGCTGAAAGGAGGGCAGATGTGCTATTGTCTCTGTAGCCCTAAATCCTCCAAAATGGACCAAATCCTGCCCTGGAGGTGTATCCAACTTCTTCATGAAGGACAAGAGTCCAAAGGATAAATGAACTCCTTTCTCACAGGGTTTTTGGAGTGAGACAAAACAATAGTATCAAGGGGAAGTGTTTTGTTATATGCAAGGCTTTCCTTCTCCCTAAAATAACTTGTATTAAATTAGTTACAAGCATCGTGACTTCTCAAAAACCATTTAGAGGATTATTTTAGTCCTGAATTAGATTCGTATTAGTGGTAGACTATCTCTACCTGTCAGAAACTGCAAGTTGACCAGTTCAGACATCTTTGCCAGGTATAACATCTGTCCAGATTTGCATACTTTCCTATTTTAAAGAGACACAAAACAAAGTCAAGACTTTTACAAAGACTTCAAAGCCTATTTTCAAATTGGATGTCAATGAGCACCAAGGCAACAATATTAGAATATTTTCATATGGAATTTGATATGGTGGATTCTTCTGCAGTGCGAAATTAGATGTCATATAACAAATGCTAATGCTGAAAGAAAAATCAGAATGTGATTAGTAGAAGTTAAAAAGCAGAAAAAAACCAAAATTTATGTGGAAACACCTCACTGTTTGACAAGTGCAAAGAAAAACCTTTCTAAAGAAATTTTTGATATCTTAACAGAGAATACCTCACTTTCCAAAAGTTTACACTTTCAGTTTGTTTAGATGTGTTGTGACATATAGGAAGAAAACAGTAAGAAAGAATAGTTTTGTCACTCCTGGCATTCAGTTATTCTAACAAAATGCAGAAGAGGTTCAGCTCTCCTTCAGTGTAACTACACAAAAACAAACCTGACAAAAATCTTATGTTAAACTGGGTATGAAAACATCAAAGCAGGTGGTGTGAGTTAAATAATTACAGTGTACCTAAACTACAAATTTTTAAAGCTTTATTTTAATTCCTATTACAGTTGAAGCTGATTAAATCCAGCACAGGTTTTTTCCCCCTCTTTTCTAGAGAAATGGGATTTTAAAAAACATACACATACTTTAAGCTTAGATTGAACTTAGAACTGAACTTGGAAGAAATGGTGGAAAAATGCGGTATATAACATATATAAAAAGTTGCATATTAGAAAGGTAAAAACAGCATAGTGAAGTCAATTCTGAGGACATTTCATAATTATAGGCTTATTAAAGCGGCTTTCCTTTGGGTCTAAGGCCATTGTTTCAAATATTGCTATAGCAAGGAAGGCACTTTTCCAATGTTAGAACATCTTTTGAAAACATTTTCTCTGCATTTGCTTTACCAACTGCAGGGACAAATCACAAGAGAGACTTGGAAACACTAAGACAGACCTGAGATTAAAAAATAATGCCAAAATTGCCTCTAACTTTGACTGCCAAAGGAAATAGCATGTCCCATTATCTCACTGCCTACTAAGTGATAGGCAGTGCTGGAAAGATGTAGCAAGGCTGGCAGCTAGTAGCTGGACCTGAATTTGGTTGTAACAGCCAGAGAGGAAGGCAGTATTCCAAGGGAAATTTAGTGTAGCAAAACTGAGTCATGGGGCAAAGACAAGATCATAGTTTTTGCTAGTTTGTCCAGATGTATATTTGGAATAGTTCAAGAAGCTAGAAATGAGATGAAATAATACCAAAGAAAAGGAATTCATCCTGTATTTTAGCACAGTAAAAAGCAGTGTCTACTAAAAAGCAGATAGATACTGTGGAAAGGTACTTGGGATAGTCGCAACAAGTAAGGGTTTAAGATTGCTAGAATAATAGAGTCATTTTGGCAGATGGGGTGTTACATCTTTGATGACAGAAATTAAAGGTGTGCAGGAGCCAGTGTAATCAAGAATTAAAGCATCTTTTCAGAAACAGTATTGAAAGCTCTTTTGAATACTCCGGACTCAGATTCAGTATGCTAGTGTTAGGATCTCAGTTATCGCCTGCCATACATCAGAACAATAGCAAAGGAGCCAATCCTAAAATTAGAAGTTAAATGCAAGGAGTCTGCACTCTTTACAAAAAGGTAGATTGGGAATTAGAGAATTTTCATAATTATACTTGTATTAATATTTTGAAGCAACACTACTTTTAAAAGGAAAGAACATTTTGTCTGTGGGGCTTAAGCCAGCAGTGTATTGTGGTTTTGCAGTGGGCATGGATGCTAAACATTGAGAATAAGATGGTAAGAGAAAGTTCTATTTATTGAGTTTATATTCTAAATAGGTGTGTGGATGAGACAACAACAAAACTATGATCCTTCTTTAGCAGATGGGACAAACTGATGAACTGGCTAGTCCACAATTAATCGGAAGTCTGTGGCAGGGCTTTACCACATGTTGCTTTTCTTCTCTGAGTATTAAGAGAGTGAGTGGGAAAAAGAGAATTCATAGAGGTAATAAAGCATTTGATAGAAAATACATTTATATTTTCTTTGTAGAGCAAACCCATCATCAACCCTTGATCAAATGCAGTGATTAACCACAGTGTGTATTCGCAGAGGAACATTCAAATCTGATGTAGGGTGGTCCCAGACAGTATACTTGGGAAGAAGCATTGAATAAATGTGCTTTTGAGTACAGAAAAGTGCAAAAGTAATTATAAATGCAAATGTCTTTATTGGAATGAAAGGGTCTAAATGTAGAGGTCTTAAATGCAGCAGGTTTTGACCTTCTATTGACAATAAGGAGAGAAGAAAGAAAAAGACAATTAAATCTGCAGCACATATTAGCTTGTTATGAACTGTGCTCAAAAGGGATGATAGAACAGCATGAAAGAGACTTGGATTTTAAAATACAAGGAATTAGAATCTTGGAAGAACCATCTTAAGTGAGATGGCATGAGAACAGTAAGGAAGAGAACAAAAGGAAGAAATATAAACTGCTCTGCAGAAAAAGATCATGAAGGTGATTGTGGTGGTCACTTTGAGAATTTTTGTAAGTGTTCTATGACAAGAAGACAAGGTCTGTTTATGGAAGAGCACATCATGTAGAAGAAAACATACTGCCTGTCTTTGCAGGTTTGTTGAGAATTTCAGCTGGAATAGTATTGTTCTTAGAACTTCAAATAACAAAGATAGATGAAGTCTGAGGGAAAAAACAACCGCTATTAACATGATGGAAGGATGGATAACCAAGTAACTGCAAACTTATTTGGCTAAGTAACTATCATGATAACGTACAACATAATAATTGTTCAAAGATATTGCGAAGACTGAAACCCTTAAAAAAAAAACCAAAACAAAAGAGGAATTGCTGAGAATGGTACCAGTGATGCAAAAGAAAGTAATGGTAAAATTACAGGGTGTGCCTAAACTATGTTTCCAACTGGAAGATAGGCCAAGCAGTGGATTCTCAGAAAAGAGGAAATTAAAAAAATTTGCAAATAGGTTTAATGGAACAGATTCTGGTTTTACAGGGGAGCACTCAATTTTATGTCGCCTCTAGCTTAATTTTAATCATGTGCAAAGTTTCAGGAAAGGTGAATCCTAATAAATACCAGTCTACATTGTATCTTAATATATTCTCTTTCTTTCACACAAGCTGAACTGTATTTCCAGCCAGATTCTTGGTGTTTCAAAGCTCTCCCAAGAACACACACATCAGCTAATGTTTCATGATCTGTTTTTTGCATATGTTAGCATACATTTGTATTTCATGCATAACATCCTGTTTCTGCATATTATCTCTTGTCCTGTCACATGTCCAAAACAAATTCAAGTGTTTCCAGTCTGTTCAACACACTCCTGCTCTATAAGTAGATGTTTGGCAACAGCTGTTTTGTGGCAAGAAAGCTTTCTCAAATTTCAGACAGTCAGTTGTACTGTGATTTTGTACTTCTTTAGTTGGTGGTCAGCTTTCTGTCATATTTGTGATTACTTTTCTAATCCCTCGTTTTGCAATCCCAGCAAACTCTCTCCAGTTACCCAAGGCATCTGGTGATGCACTTACCTTCACTCAAGAGAAGCTTACATCTTCTGTAGATTTTTGTTTTTAAACAGAAGGTGCCAATTGTCTAAATGCAAATATGTTTGATTGCAATCTTTTTGGGTTGGCCCTACTTTTAGAATTCATGAGCTCCTACAGTGTATTACTCCAACCACTATATCTATGCTTTATTCTCTCCATACTGGTCCTGTTTTTGCTTCGTTGGCTGGATTCTGAGTGGCTGAATACTATCTGGTGCCAGCCTATATTCACTCTCCTATAGGACTGATTCTGGAGATAAAAGAAACTCACTATTTTCATAAAATTAATTTCTTTTATATGATTTTTTTTTTCCAACTCAAAAAGTGAAACACTATCTGTCCACTCAGATAAACTCATCATGCCAGCTAGATTGGCCAGTTAATTATGTAGGTAATTGGCAGCATGGATTCAGTAAGCCATTTTGTTGGCTTTGCCATTACAGTTTGTTCCATAGCCAGGTGCAAAATGCTCAGATTTATGACAGAGATTTTGTCAGTCTTACCATATGTTGATATATTATTATACGGTACAATTTTGGCAAGGAGCCCACAATAGTTCAAAATGTCACAGGCTACTGACAAATCTAGAAACTCAGAATCATAGAAGATGTGTTTATGCAATTGTTCTTGTTAGAGTCTGTGCATCCTACTAAACATCTACCATAACAAAATCTTCCAACAGATAAAGTTAAAGGTATGGCTTGTTCAGGATATGGAAAGTACATGCAGTTGATCTTACCATAAGCATACAAAGTAGCGTATTTTAAATGACTGAGATTGTGAATTGTGACATTTTACAAATAAGGAAACAATTTTGCTTTATAAGCTATAACTCTATATTGCCCTTTTGAAAAATAAGAAAACACTGCCTTGTGATACACTAAGTAGTTAATCAATGTTTCCAATCAATCTTCATAACATTTCTCTAATGCCCTGTATCCCAGATCTTATCTTCCTTTTGCATGCTCTGCATGCCAAGATGCTGGTGATTTATAAACAAATACAGCTCCTTTGAATGCAAAGTCAATAAAAGATCACTCCCTAACTGCCCTACTATGGCAGTACAGCAAGCCAGATTTAATTCCTTGATAGAAACTGTTGCTGGGAAAATCCAATGCTGCTTGTAATGCCAGACACAGCCATAACAGAGTTTGGGCTGGTGATATGAACATTGATCTTTCAGAAGATTTGTTATCTGCTGTTATTTTAACTTTATGTGTACTCTCCTGTGCTAGACTGAGAAATTCAATGTCAACTAAGATATTTCTTTCTTGTTACCTGTGGAATGAAAACAACAGGACTCACAGGGAAAGTTTGGATCTCTGCTCTACAATAAGCAGCCATTCTGGGCCAGTTGGCCACAGGACAGATTGGCAGGGCAAAAGAACGGGAAAACAAGAAGCTGTCCTTTTCATCCTCATGCTTCTGCTGTTCAGAGCACTGAAGGGGAGAGAGTTTGAGCTCTGCACTGATGAAAAGATTAAAAAAGCAGTCTGACTTAAAGAAGTAGTATGACTTGCAATAGAATGACTTACAGTAGTCTGACAAGTGGTCTTGACATACGAATATGCTCCATGTAACATGGAAGCATCAACCATAGAGTTCACACTGCAGTTGTCTTGTGTAGCATATCTGTTGACCATAAAGATTATTTCAGATTACACTAATGAAATCTTATGGACCATGGTGTAAAATTTCTCGAGTGAATTCCTTCCTTCCCAAAGACAAGAAATGCAATGCTGCGATGACTATAAGCATGTGAATTCCACAGAGAAAACATCTGGATCTAGATAGCAAAGAACACTTGACTTAGTCCTTCTGCTGAGACTTGGGGAAAAAATATCCATTTTTATTTTCGTGTTGCTGACAAGTCAGTATGAGCATCAGTGATGCTGCCTTAGGAACCAATATAGCTTCCTGATTCATCTGGATACTGTCATCTATCAAGAAACTCCTCACAGCTTACCTTCTGAAACTGCTGAAAGAAGAAATTACTGAAGGCCATATCGAAATGGAATTAGATAATGAATAAAGACGACTTTTTGTAAGAACTTAGCTTTCAATTCAAATAACTAGGGATATGTTTTATACTGTAGCAAATTAAAATGAAGAGCTGGGTTTTGAGATGGCAAAAATTAGCAGCATATTTTCAAAGCCTTGAGATTCAGTGTGGGAGAAAAATGAGATTTGGATTCAAACTTTGCAAGAATAAGACCTAACGAATGAGATACTACATAGCCTGAGTTGAGCCATATGGTTGTAACTTTGGCTCAATCAAACATCATGACTGCCATGTACACATTCGGCGATCTTGGACAATTTTTCTATTTTAGTTAGAGGAAAAGACCAGCATATTTCATTTCATTCAGATTTTTGAAGGAAGAATGCATTATAGATGAATTCTTTCTAGATACAGTCTTTGTAAAATGCATATTGTGTAAAGAACTGCACAATTGTAATCCAGAAAGTTGAACGAAGTGGAAAATCATCCTGAATTCAGTCTTAGATTAGAATTCATTAAAATGCCTCCTCAGATCTACCTTTAAATACTATTAATTCCTGCTTGTTAACAAAATTTAATTTGGACTTGGTTAGGTCTGTAAAAATCTGCGTACTATATTAAGCATAACATGGAGTAGTGTAAATAAGCCTCCTTTTTTCCTAATCATATATTCTGAGTTATATTCAAACCATATAAATAATTGATTTTTATACAAGAACTAAGGTTTGCTTTTGTGAAACTCAGTAGCAAAAAGGTTTTGAATTGGAAACATTTCCTGCTATCATTTTAACACTAATAAGGAAGTAGCAAGACCCAATTAATATACATTGTTATAGAGAAATTACAAATAGGTTATGTGTGAGGGTGAATTTCAATCAACAGTTTCATCAATGTGATGGATATTCTATTAACAATCTCATTTTCATCTCACTAGTTTTCCAGCAGAAAGTATTTACTGACCCTGCATGCACTTGTTTGTAATGAGGTTTCATTTATAGTTTTGCCACTAAAATACAAGCATGATTAAATTTTAAAATGAAAAGGGAATCAGGTAATTTCTATCAGTAAAGAAAACCTCTAAAAAGAAACCTTTTGATCCAACAAAAGAGACTACAAATATCTCCTTCCTTCCTGCCTGCCTGCCTGCCTGAATTCATATGAAATAAAAGTTAAATGAAAGTTAGTCTATGTAACTGAAAATGCAGTAACCTCTTTAAACCTGCAATACAATGTTTTCCAAAGCAAGAAGTTAAATACTGAAGCAATATGACAACATTTTGGGGCATAAGCATCGTCTATTTATCGATACAAAATCCTGTCTCGCCCGTTCTAGTGTTTCTGTCCAACTTTTCCTAGACAGCTGAACAAATTTGCATTAGTGAAGTATAAACTGCAAACTTATAATGAGATTTATTTTGTTTTATGGTAGAAGGTTTGCTAACAGCAAACATGTCTAGCGAGAAGAATGGGGCTTGACATATGTGATTTTATTATATATGTTTGTAGGTGAACATAACAATTGAGAATACTGGTTGATCACATTTAATTTGCATTATGTTCCTGTGCAGCCTTCAACACTAATAACCTGTATGCATGCTCATACATATATTATAGGAAGAAACGTCATGCACATGAATTATAGCATTAGTCTGCTTAGGAAAGGTGTCAATCTGCCACAAAGGGGTTAAAGTTTCTAGAAACTAAGTCTATTGCTAAATTATGTGAACTCACAGATGGGCAGAAGAAATGATCTTCTAACTGCTGATGATGCCAGTGCACTGTGTGTATTATGTGCACACAGAGATGTCTTCTGGATTAACCATGGTGTCTGGAAGTGAGATTTTCACCAGTTTTATAACTTATTTACAAAATTTGCAATTCTTGGAGACATTCAGAACAAATGGACACAGGACAGAAAACACAGAAGAAGAAGCAGAAAAAGAAACAGGAAAAGGAGGAGTGAGAGAAAGTTAGTTACTGGAGGTTTCCCAAAATAGAATAAATCTTTTTAAGTTTACCTCAAAAAACCTGCTACCTTGAAGAACTTTGTAATAAGGTGGCATGTTCAGCACATTTATTTGATTATTTTCTTCTCTGCTGCATGTAGCATAGTTGAACTCTGTACATGATTCCCAATATGGAAATAAGCAATTACATTTTCAAAGTGCTGCCTCTGTAGGATATCCAGCAATCATACACTTAAGGTAAAAGTGACGTTGAAAAATAATACTCAAGACATAAGAAAAAAGGCTGAGATTGCCCAGAAGCTGGTTTAATGTTAACTTGATCAACTCCAATTGTACTCCATTTATTTGCGTAAAGGGTCTTATTTTCATGATGTTTATTCATTACTGTAAATATATGAATACATTTATAGAAATATATAATTCATATAAATTTATACAAATTTATATAATGTATTTAAATATATTTATATTAAACCCTATAAGTATATAATGATACAATAACATTCTAGAAATACAAATATATGCATATATTTACAAACAGTAACATAATATTTACAAACAGTAACATGAGTGTAATTTGTACCAGCTGGTCTATCAGATGGTAAAACAAAATGCTCAGTATAATCCAATTAAGTGTCTTACATTCATGATCTGGCCATGTTAATCACATTTTGATATGATACATTTACCAAGCAATCTAATCCAAATCTTTGGTTTACGGTGTAATTACAGGGAATGCATATATTCATGAGAGTTTTTGTCCATTCACTTGTTTCTGTTGAAAAGGCTGTTATCACTTCAAAAGCAGTGTTGGACAGTGATATGGGGATTAACATGTTTTGAGTAGATTCAAGTGAATTATTAGCAGCAATTACATACTTTAAAATTACAGATATTTCCCCCAATTTCACTCTATTACTTAGTGGATTAAAATTGCTATTAATTTGTCCAGTGGTTTGCAATTTGACAAAAGAATATGTGTTTGTTCCTCAGGGACGTTGGTTCACAACCTGGTGCGCTAATACAGACACAGTCATGGACAGCCCATTCTGTCGCAATTGATATCACATCATTACCTTGTAGCAAAGGGCACGAGATATAACTGGAGGATGTGACATCTTAAATTGCCCAAGCAAGATTTAAGATCTGATATCTGTCAGCCTTCTATAACTTTTGCCATTATTTATTACTTCTGAAGAACAAATGTCCTACAGCAGTAAGGTGCTATAGTTTTCACTTCCTAATTGACTGAAAATTTAACTTAAAAAAGAAGGAAAAAAAGAGATTTAAAGATGAGTGTGTGGATATTTTAGCACAAGCCTTCACAGAAACATGCTTTTCCAAAATCCAATGTAAAAGAAAAAGTGCATCTGATAGAAGTCCTCTTCAATAAAATAATTTTGCACCAGATAAAATATGAGTAAACCGGCATCACCTTGAAGATAGAGTTGTTTGTTGTGAAACAACTAACTTTCCTACTTGCAAAAACACCTGCTTCAAAACCTTAAATCAGAAAGAAAATGCTCCAAAAGCTTACCTTCATTCCCCCTCATAGAGGGTATTTTTTTCCATTGGTTTCAGTAAGACTAACATATGTGTCGTCTAATTTTCAGTCTCCAGGATGTAACATTTTAGTTCTGGAAGTCTAAAAGAAATACCCATTAGCTCCATCCTTAGCTAGGGTGGTGGACTTTGTCAAACCCATGCTGGCTGATGCAGAGTTATTAAGTTGTTGTGGCTCAAGCCTTTCTTCTACATATAGTACTTAGATGTATAATGAGGGTCCTTAAAAGGGAAAAGCAAAGACTTGTTAGTGGCAGACCATGTTGCAGTGTTCAGTCTTTGCAGAAGACAGAAATCTCTCAGACCATCTTATGAAAATAGTCTGGTTTTTGCATAGTCTAACTTGCCTGTAAAACTTGCTGATTGAAGAGTTTTTCTTTGAGTTTGTGCTGACTTCTGATTCATTTTTTTAGGAAATGCAGGAAGGATGGACTTTTGTGGATCCAAATGAAGGGCTACCTCTGCAGTATGTAACCCCATCTGTAAGAACAGAATCTGAGTACAGCGTCCTGTTATGCACTTAGCAAGCATCTAGGGTGTCTGCTGCCCCAAGTCTTCTATGACAGAGCAGAATCTGGTTATAAAATAGTCTCTTTGCAAATAATATGATTATTTAAAGTGTTAGTAACAGCTTCTTCAATCCCTCTGGAAAAAAAAGAAAGCCAAAAAAAGTTCATTTCCTCTGTAGCAAAATTGCTGGCACATAATTACTGTCAAAGAAAAACATGATATGAAGTTGTGCATCTTGTTAGAATACATCATATCCTGCATAGCCCTAGTTTTTTTGTTTGGCTGGACTGAGGTCAAGGCACATGGTTGAGGGAGTGGGAAGAAGGGGCATGATGAGCTGTAAAAATAGCTGCAAGACACATCAATGTCCTTGCTGTCTGCAGCAGGGGAACTAAGATCTGCAAACAAACACTTCTGAATGTTCAATGGCCTTCACAGGATCCCATGTGCCATTTTCAGTTCATAAGAAGTCTGCAGGCCCCAGTCTTTCTTCCTTCTGATGCATACTTCAACATTTCCACTGCTATCAGGAGAGGATTAGCTCCATGAAGTCATAACAGCCAACATAAAGTAGGGTTCTTCCTCCTTCAGCTGCATACTTTGGGCTACCATCTCCTAGTATGGCACAAAGCTGCCAATCAAAAGGGTATCATCTCTAATGAGCACCTGGACAGATCCTGAAAATGAAAAGTGTTGATAATCCTTGTCAAAGCGGGACATGTTGGGCAAAAATTTAAGCTTTTATTGATTGTATGTTACTTTGTTATTCCAGGTCTGGTCCAATCCAAATTCCTTTTTCAATGAGTTGGTTTCTGTAGAATGAAACTATTAAGACTGGCAACACCAGATGTTCTGCTCAATGTTAATAAGTATTAGCATGGGACAGATCCAAATTTTCTAGGATATCCATACAGCTATTAAAAATATGCCTAGCAAACAAAGTAACAACTTTTCTGAAAAATATTTTTTGGTTTAAAAATGTCTGTTCTCATCAGTGATTACATAATTGATGAAAGTCAAATTTACAAAGCAGTCAAAGTTTTCATGTTGTAATTAAAATTATTTTCCAGCTCTGATTCCCTCTTGTCTACATGTTTGTGTTATTATTTAAGTGGTTTTCATAAAGAAAGGCTATGTTAGGTTTTAAAGTCAGTTTTGAGTCAACGGGGTGAAGAGCTCCAGAGCGGAGGATCACATGGAGTACCCTGCCGGGGGACCTTGCTGAAGTGACAGAAGCGGCTAAACTGCGGGAAAAACAAAAACTAAGTGCAAAGGCAAAAAGCACAGGGAGAGAGAGGGTGCCCCAGCCCACCCTCGGAGAGGGAAACGTGAGCTCCTGACGACAGTCAGTGCTGACTCACCGTGGGCGGGGACAAAGAGTGATGGTTAATGTCCTCAGGTAGAAAAGCAGCCCCCAGGGAGCGTGATGAACAGGACGGGCAAACAGGGCGTGGCGTGGCAGTTTGCGCAAGCAGGGCGAGCAGGAAGGGCACTGAGGCCCGGCCACAGCAGCCAGTTAGCAATGGTTACCACCAGGCAGAGAGCCATGGCCTCCCTCAGCCATGCACC
>NW_010198704.1:828-1515 GCF_000695765.1 Mesitornis unicolor | reverse complement strand
AGGGAGTGGGAGGACGAGATTGACCATTGGAGCCGGTCTCTCCCTTCCCTAAGGCAGACCCAACAAGCAGAAAAAGATCATGAGAGCAAGGCACAAATTTCCCTACTCTCTCTACACCAGGATGACCTTGGCAAACTGGAGGACTTAGAGAATAGGGACCAACAAGAATGGAAACAAGTCTCTTCCCAGCGCAACAGGTGTGGCAGGCGTGCCCTCCCCCCAGTAACTGCTCCACCTTCACAAGTGTCCTTGCAAAACAGGTATGATGTTCTGCATGGGGAACCGAACAAAGAGCAAGAAGGCAACTCACCTAGCTTGGACGCACCGCCAAGGCTCAATCAGAGAAAGCCACGCATAAAAACATCTTCAAGTAGGAAAGACAGACGGTCCTTGTCATAGGGGACTCCCTACTGCTGCCTCCCAGGAGCCAGGGTCAAGAACATTCAGAAAAAACTCCCTACCCTAGTTAAACCCTCTGACTACTACCCATTGATGGTCTTTCAGGTGGGCAGGGAAGAGATTGCAACAAGTAGTTTGAGAGCAATGTAAAGGTATTTCAAGGGCTTGGGACAACTGGTTAAGGAATCTGGAGCACGAGTAGTTTTCTCTTCTATCCCACCAGTTGCAGGGAGATCTGAGGCGATAAACAGAAAGAGACAACAGATCAATGCATGGCTCAGAGACTGC
>NW_010198704.1:0-400 GCF_000695765.1 Mesitornis unicolor | reverse complement strand
CCTTCCATATCATAGCTGCATGCCTCCTGTCATGTACCCACACCCTGATCTTGACTACCCTTTTTGTTCTTTGTCCTACTTTGACCAACTGAGGCAGTTACAGTGTTTCTACAGCCCAGGCCTCTACAGGGCTTTAAACTAGATTTGAAGGGGGGTGAAAGGGAATATAACACAACTCACTAATGATGAGCCTGTGAGTGAAGTGCCGACATGTGTGGGATGGTGCGCTAGTGAGACTCTTCGGACTACCGTCCCAGTGGAGGTAGGGGATGGAGTTCTATGCAGCAACCAAGGTGCAAGGGTCACTGAAGGGTTAGTAACCGTGGAAGTCCCTGAAAATGGCTTGGCAGAAATTAGGACTGCTTCCTCTGAAAAGGTGGCAGGGCCTTTAGCCTGACTG
>NW_010198703.1:0-7346 GCF_000695765.1 Mesitornis unicolor | reverse complement strand
CCTCCCAGCTTGGTGTCATCAGCAAACTTTTTCTGACATTTAATTCGTGGATTGGGTAAAAGCCACTCTGAGCAAATGCACTTTTCTGCCAGTAGAGGCTGTGCCTGTGCTGGAGGCTCCTGTGCACACAGCAGAGCTTGCATAGCAGAGTGCAGAGGCAGGACGTCATCCAGATGTCACCGAGGTGCTCACAGATGCTCAGGACCAGGGCAGTTTCCTATCAGTGCCCAGTCCTAATCTGCTCCCTCTGCACCAAGCATTTTTTCCAAAAAGACCCCAGTAGAATAAGCCAACACTCATTTCATAGGCAGCTGGATATATTTTTGTCACCAATCTGAGGTTGTCTTTACAGCTTCAAGTACATGAGAGTCTTTCCATCGGATTTATGGAAGGAGGGAACAGGCTAAACAGATTTGAATGCCCCTTTTACCCCCGTCTCCCGTTACCCTCCCCATGGCACGACAACACGGTGCCATGCAGGGTCCTCTGCATCCCCCTCCCCAAACACAGGGAGCAACAGCCCCATGACAGGAGAGGAGGTGATGGGGACTGGCAAGAAATAGAAGAGCCTGTCCTACAACAGGGTGGATGAAGCCAGCGCTACCTCACAGGGACTGCAGCTACTCCTGGTTTACACCACGTGGGAACAGCAAAGGGTTCCTCCTCTGGAGACAGCACTGCTGAACTCGTCCTGGTTTTCCATGGAAGTAAACCAAACACACACGATCCTGCTCTCAACTCACTGAGAGCACAATCATCTGTTACATCCCCTAAGAAATGTGTTACGGTTGGGATGTTGAAATCGGTGCGTTGGAGTATTGGAAAAAAAAATAAAGCTAAAACAATGCATAAAAAGTTGGCTGGAGAAACATAAATATGTGCAAAAATGTATGCTTCTGAAGTACCAGGGCATGTTTAATTCCTGTTAAATCCTTCCATTCATGGGTATCCTCCCAAAGACAAACACACACGGTAAAATTCAAGTTGGTTTCTGCATATTTTCTACTTAAATTAGTCTCCTGTGCGGCTAACTTCCGTGTCTGCTGAAGGAAAGCAATGAGGCACTGTTGTTCAATGCAACAGCTTCCAAACTGGGGACCAGACCTTACTGGGAAAGTACTGGGAGTATTTCCCTTAAAAAAGTTCAGTCTTCTCCTACAGCCAAGAAGCTTTGCATGAGCATTAAGGATAAGCATGAGCCATCGGAGCAATGTGTCGCTAGATGTCCCCATCGGGCCACGATGTGGTCGGTGGGAGCCTGGCAGGTCTGGATGAGCACCCAGCCTGGCCAGGACACCCAGCCTTGGGCAAGCACCCCATGGACCAGCACAAAACACGGATCTGACCCTGCTGACAAAGGAGGCAACGTCCAGGAGCTGTTACCCCGAGTAGACATCCAAAAATGAGGCAAAATGTGCTGGTGGAAAGGAACGTGGGACAGCGGTGGAGGACCGAGCCAGCACGCCGGCCATGTGTGATGATCCCATACCCACCTGCATGTGCTCCAGAGCAGGTTTTTATATCAATTTGATGTGGCATAATGAAGGCACGGCAGGAATTATCGCAGCAGCGTGTCAGAAATGTGGCTACAGCAGCAATAAAATCAATTTTCCTGTCCTGGCTGACCACAGCCTCGGAGGGAATTGTGAGCAACTTTGGCTCATAGAAACTAGGGAAAATCTTTCATTTTCACCTTTGTAAAGCTAAGGAAAATGACACAGGCTTAAGATTTTAGCAGCCAGGCAACATGAGATCATCCCTGCCTGGACTGGTTTTGGTCAGGTTCCTTATTAATGATCCTTGCATCATTTAGGGTCTCCCTTCCCTTTAATTCCCCTCCCTGTTAACCCCAAAGCTTGTCCCTACTCTGCGCCCTGAGTCCAACCTACTCTGCATCTGAATTATTGCAGTTATGAACCTGCCAGCATTAATGTCTCATCTGTAGTTTCTATATTTGCACAGCCCATCGTGCTGGCCAGTTTCCATAATACTTGTGCTCCTCTCCATAAGGAATTCGGTTCATACCTGAATCTACTGGCATCTTACAAAACATGAGTGCTCAAAGCAATTTAAACCTGGGAGGCAATGGCCTCCAGGCAAAGCCTTTTTAAAAGCAGGATCTCTTGTTTGGAGAGTCAAAAGGGAGATTTCTAAACGCAAATATTTTTATGGGGTGCACAACGTTAGCAGTGCCTCCTCCCCACAGCTGATAATAAGTCAGAATAGCGATAGGAAGAGTTTTCACATCTGGAAGGGAAAAAAAAGGTCTGATTTTGGAAAGGTTGGGGTACAGGAAAAGAAAAAAAGTCCTTTCTCACTCTCTCACACACAGCAATACTGGTTACAAGAACCCTTCCTATGCTGCTTACCAGGCTTTCCGCAGTGAGCTCGGGCAAATCACAGACTGTACAATGCGGATAATCCAGGACGGAGATGCTGTGGAAGACAGGAAAGAAGGGCCTCATTAAGGACCAGATAAATAGGAAAGCAGTTTTTTCAGATGATTTACATGATTATGCGCAGCAATCTGTGACGTTTTTTTTCCCCCATGCTTGAGGTTCGTGTTGCAATGGCAGCGCTGCCTTCTGCAGAAAGTAGTTTGGATGGGCAGCAATCCCATCCCCAGCGAGCCACGTTGGGCACGTGAAGCCTCCCGCAGCCGGTGCTGTGCTGACGTGCCTCCCTCCTGCATTTCCGACTGCATAGACGGCATCCAAATGGGCTCCCGGCCTCACCGCTGCCTCGCGTCTCGGCTTAATGGAGCACGTCGATTCCTCTCGGCTCCGAAGCTCATCCTGAGTGCCTTAATAAGGACTCGAAGGATTTGGATCCATTAAGACATGACAGATTAGTTATTTGTATGCATATTTTTTTAAAAGGGAAAAAAAAAGAACCCCGAAACAAATCGTAGGTTCAAAGGGAGACATCTGATTACCAGCAAGAAAAATTCATGAGTGCATCAGGTCTTTCCAAGCCCTCTAGGCCTATTGCTTTTGTACAAGTAGGAGAAAAAAGATGTGTGTGTGTGTGTGTGTGTGTGTATATATATAACGAGTGTGTTTATATATATATAAAATGTATGTATACATACATACACACAGACTGATGCTATCCATGCCCCGAGACGTGCACCGATTTAAAACAATGTGCATTAGCATGCAGCTTCAGTTTTTTGTGTTCCCTCTTGTTTGCTATTTTTTTGGTTTTAAATTCAGCAGCTGAGCAACAAGCTGACTTGAGTCAGAGGCAATCCAAGATGAGACCCAAGGTCAGGAGATCTCCTACAACAGGCTTCGTTTCAAGCATTTGGCCCAGGAATGGCATGTCTGACCACAAGCACAGATGCTCCTCGCTGGCTCCTACCCATCATAACCCTAAAACTGGCAACACCATCCAGATACAAGCAGGAGAACTGAGAGGGAGCCAGCTCTGGACCAGGAGCACCCATGGTTCATTTGCCACAAGTCATCAATGTACTGGCATCGCTTCTGTCATTTCCCATTGCAGCATCACTGCAATGGGTCCATACATCTGAATGCGACAAAATCCTGCAAGCCTTTTTGTAGGTCAGTGACTGATGATGTTCACCGCTGTCTGACAAACCGGTACTCTGGGCTGGGCAGAACAGCTAAACCTCCCTGGATCAGAGCATCCAGCTGCAAACCCCACCTCATTTCACAGGATGGTTGGACTCGATGATCTGATGGTTGGACTCGAGGATCTGATGGTTGGACTCGATGATCTTAAAGGTCTTTTCTAACTAAAACCATTCTATGATTCTAGGAGCATATCCTGCCTGCGAAACCTCTATCAGAAAGCAGAGGAGGGAGCTAAGTGCTCCTGGGCTACATTTCCTCCTCACTTACACTGCTTTAAAGCACAGGACCAAAAGTGGAAGTGTTTATCGGCAAGAGAATTAATATATTACTTTCTATTTTTCCATGCATGCCTACTCACACAAAGACAACCATAGCATATCAGCCTACCCAAGAGCAACAAAAAGATCATTATTATTATTATTTTTTCATTGTTCCAACTGCAACATCCCCTGTAGCTTCCCTCCAAAAAGGGGAATTCTACCCAGTCCAACTGAGTTGTGAAAGAGCTGTGTTTTTTCAGTTCTTACACTGAGTTGCAGTGGTCCAGGCAGTCCCTATGCAGACTCATAACAGGGCTAGTGCCTTACTCAAATCAGAAGTGAAAGGTGGTGACAACTATATAAAACCTGAAGAAGTCAGGAAAGCTGAATTATAGTTATTAAAAGTGGAAAAGACCTAGAAGACTCTGCCGTATCCACCCCTTTTGAAGCAGCCCACGAATGCTTGGTGGCACTGGACTGCTTTCCAGGAGTCCACGTAAAGATGAAAATAAGCATACAGTCAGCAGGGGAGATGGATCTATGTATATTTTAGTAGTCCAGTGAGAGATTGGAACCACCCCCCATCCAGTCTTCTTCATCAAGCAGAAGGGATTTGCCCCATCCTGCTTATTTCTGTAGTGGAGAACACACAGCCCCAAAGCCATGCTTGGGATCAGAGGTCACTTGGTCCCACCACGTGCCAGGGTTCCTCATGCACAAAGCCTCCCTGCTCCATCACCTCTCTCTTCCCCAGAAGCGGCTGTACCTGTTTTTGGCAGTGATATAAGACATGATGTTTTGGTTGAAGAACTTCAGGATCAGCGGGATGCAGTTGGCAAACACCAAATGTTGGGACACGTACTCAAACTGAGGAAGAGAAGTGAAATGGGTCAACGTTAGCTGGAACAACCGGGAGCATCATTTGGGAATGGAAACCCATTTCCAGCTGAGAGCAAAGCAGCCTCGATGGTTTGCTCGAGCCACCTCGCAGACCATCTTCCCCTTGCAGAAGTCAGCTGTATAAGGCTTGCATCATATACAGCAACTCCCATCAGCTGGAAAACTCTGCCATAGAGTGGACACACAAAGTTTATGGCAGTAGTTTAGGAATAGCTGCACCTAATGACTGCAGTGTAGCTTTTCAAAATCAAACCTGTGGCAAAACAGTACATGGGGAAGAGGGCAGGAGGAGATGTAGCTATTACATGAGAAAAGACAATAATTCCTATTGCTGCCACATGGTAACTCCAGTCCCTTTCCAAATTTTGACTGAAAAAAACTACCCTTACCTTCATATATGCTTTTAATTTCTCTCCCTCTCTAAACATTAAATGACCTGGATATGTACAGCTGCATAACACAATAAATCTCTACTGTCGTCTAAAGGGGCAGACACAAATAGCAGCAATATCTTATCCTATCCCTTTCTGTCCTGTCCTACCCATGCCTCTCATTAACCTGCAACCAACATTCCGAATTCGAGAGCGAAGAAACAGTTTGTTCCTACATGTCTCCTATCAGCCTGGTACAAGCTGTCGACACTCGGTACGCCACCGACAACACATCGCTGCCGTTATTTGCGAGTGAGTAATCGGCAGCCCCTGCTAGCTGGGATCTGAGATGCTCTCACTGCTTTGAAATGCAGCTGCCAGCAACAAGTTATGTTATGGAGGATGGTACCAAAGATAATGCTAACTTGCTGAACTGCAATAATTGGATGGTGTTTCTTTGTTGGCATAAGAAACACCAAATCTCGACATAACCAAGACAGTTGCTGCCTCAACAGATGTCGCATCTGGTAAGTGCAGGATGAACCCCAGCAGAGACTGGACAAGCCACGCTCTCCGTTACCCTCCACTGCTTTTACTTTCTGGAACCATCATCTCAGCCCTTGCGGTGGTTTTCGGGGTGCTCCCTGAGACCAGCTTTGGCACCAAAAGAAATTATGATGGCTCACACAAAATTAGACACAAAAGCAGAATCATGGGGAGAAAACCCCACAGTTTTCTCCAGACTTAGCACCAGACTGGGTCCTTCTGCCACAGAGGAAGAAATGAGAGGAGCCATTTTGGGAGTGAAGTGAGAAAAATTAGCGAGGGGATGTGGGGAGCAAATGTAGGATTGTAAAAATGTGGGGGTTTGTTCCATTTTATCCAATCCAGTACATGGCTTTATATTTATCCTCAGATAAATATCAGTGGGCTTCAGACACAGATGGATTTGTACCATGCTGAAACCTTTAAAATCAAAATAAAATAGGAAACACTAATTGTTTGACTTGCAGAATGGGTGGAGAACTGAGCACAGGCCACAGCTCAAATCAGACCTTGGGTTTTTTTTAAACCAAGGAAAGCCCTCGTGTGGATCCAGTTCGATTGGTGCCGTGCAGATGAAACAAAAATCAGTTTGCATCTAGGACCCAGACCTCCAGGCTCTGTTGAAACTGGAGCCCCAAGAACTTGATCCTGCCATGGGACAGAGGACCAGATTAGTTGACCTCGTGAGGACCTACCCAGCACTATTTCTGGCCACTGGAGATGAGACAGAGCAAAAGAGGGTCTTGTCTAACCCCCATTCCCTTCTGCCAAGGAGGCTCGTGCTTGTGATATCTCCTAAATTTTAACCTGATCAGCCACAGCATGAATTTTTCCAGAAGTCTGATGATATCTCCTAAATTTTAACCTGATCAGCCAGAGCGTGAATTTTTCCAGAAGTCTGGAAGCTTTTTCCACGTGAGTGGAAATGATCCTGTCAAAACACAGGCAGAGATATATTGCAGGCACGTTATCCCTGCCTGAGTAACCCTATACAAATCCTGGCCCAGGGCTTAGGGTTCACCACTACACAAAAGCAATCTGCAGCTCTGCATGGAAACCCTTCCTGGAGAGATATTTAAGGAGAGGGTCTATGAGGACACACCGGCTTCAAGACCAGCTTGGCAACGGCCAACCCCTTCTCTACGCCTTCTCACCTGGTAGATGTGGTTCAGCTTGAAGTGCTTGAGGAGCAGCAGCAGCAAAGCTGAAATGCTCTTCACGATGATCTCTTTGTGTCGGTTCACGTCAATCCCCAGTTTCATGCTCTGGAGAACGGTGATGCTGGGTTGCAGGGAAAGAAGGCAACAGCACAGTGGGTATGGGAGCGAGGAGGACTAAGGGACTGTTGAGTTCATATTCATCTGGACAGGTTATACAGAAACAGGGACCTTTGATTGCCCTGGGACTCCCATTTCCATCCTCTCCTGCCTGGTGACACCGAAGTGCATTTAAAAAGAAGGAACAAAAAGCTGATTGCTCTCCACCAACAATCCTCGGGGAGCACTATGAAGGACACCTGCCATATGCTCATGTGTCTTTATGATTCGTGCCAATTAGCACGATTTTATGATTTGTGTCACTTAGCTAGCGGAGCACAGCAGCTGCCAACCGCATTCAAATTGTTACGCTCCTGAAAAACCACAGAATCCCAGAATCCCAGAACGTTAGGG
>NW_010198702.1:23784-25663 GCF_000695765.1 Mesitornis unicolor | reverse complement strand
CGGACCCTCCCCAACCCCTCCTGCACCCACTCCTGCATCCTCCATCCTCCTGCCAGCACTGCAGGACTTCTGGGAGGTCGCTGCTGAATTAGGGCTTTCCCATGCTGTAAGGCTTCATTTCATCATTTCAAGTGAAAAACGCTTATTTATTTCTTAAAGATGAATTTCCGTTAAAAGCAGAACTTGAGTGGAAGAGGAGGCAGGATGAGGAGGAGACAAAAACTTACCAGAAGTTGCTTGTAGAGCATCCACCCTTCCTCCTCCCCCCCTCCTCCCTGCACTACCACCAAAAAAATAATAGCTCGTTTTGGAAAGGAAGAAACCTCTGGAGTGCTCAACACAAGTAATTTCCCATCAAAGGCTGCTAACCTTAGCTGTGGTTTGGCACTGCTATCAACCAAGCTGCCTGCATCCCATGAACCTCGCTGAGGACCACGGCGGTGCTGGGACCCTCTCCTCACCGAGAGCTGCCCATTGGGCACTGAGTGTCCCTTGTCACGGGGTGTTTGTACCACTCTGATAGTGCCTGTTGTATCTTTGAGGGTCTTAAAAGCAGCTTTTCATGATTGTATTTCATTTCCATAAAGGTCTTGGTGATTTTTGATAAGGAATGCGTAAAACCTTGCTGCTGGCATCTCTTTGGCGGTGCCGAGAGCTGCATCCTCCGGTACTGAATGCCAATGATGGGTGTGGATGGGACCGGCGGTGCAGGGCAGAGGGACAGGAGGGGAAACGTCTCATCTGCAGGCTTGGCAGGTGACAGTCATGTGTCTGACAGATCATCCACGCGCGGGGCCGGTTACGTGGATGGTTTAGGGGAGGATGACGAGGTTATCCAGGGAGTGTCAGCTTGTCTTGGCTTGCAGGCCAGTTAGATACTGCTTTGTGTATAGAAATTCCCTCCTAGCCCAAATTTCACAGGGATGGCTGGCGAAGCAGCCTGCCTTGCTGCAGGTGTTGGCTATGGTGTGTCCAGTGCCGTGTAGCCCATCTTTACTGGTGTTAATGGCAGCCCTTGGAGATGGCAGCGTCCCAGCCCTGCTTGCTGGAGGGCATTTGCCATGGCTGGAGCAGATCTCTGCTGCTGCGGGCATCTCCTGCAGGAGACTGTTCCTTATTAAAGATAGGTAAAGACCTCATCACCATCTACAACTGCCTCAAGGGAGCTTGTAGAGAGGTGGGTGCTGGTCTCTTCTCCCAGGTGATGGGGGATAGAACAAGGAGAAACGGCACCAAGCTGTGCCAAGGGAGGTTCAGGTTAGAGATAAGGAGGAAGTTCTTTACTGAGAGGGTCGTCAGAAGCTGGAACAGGCTGCCCAGGGAGGTGGTGGAGTCACCATCCCTGGATGTGTTTAAAGAGCGGGTAGATGAGGTACTTAAGGATATGGTTTAGGGGGTAGACAGGAACGGTTGGACGTGATGATCTCAGAGGGCTTTTCCAGCCGAGCGATTCTGTGATTCTGTGTGTGTAGCAAAGGGCAAATACCTGACGCGGTGGAGGTCATTTTTGGCTGTAGGATGGACGTGTTGGTTTACTGGGAGTGGGAAAGTGGAGGCTCAAGAGGGAGACGAGGGTGCAGCAGAGCATCCTCGCCGAGGACGGTCCCTGTGAGTCAGCCCCAAACGCGTGCCCCACGGCGCGGGGGGGTGTGTTGTCCTGAAGGATGTCACCGCAGCTCGTCACTGAAGATGACGTGGCCCTTTTTCGGAGAGCCAGATGTGCTCATCGTCGAGGCTTTTGAAGAAAGCTGCTCTGCATAGCTCAAAATCCCCCGCCGCTGCCGGCTGCTCGGTTTCTCTCCTGACGCGCTGCCAAGCTGCACCTCGGCCAGAGATGAAACGATCTCGCTACGTCACTTTGGCTGCTCTTTGTCATCTT
>NW_010198702.1:17334-23764 GCF_000695765.1 Mesitornis unicolor | reverse complement strand
CGCTCGGGGGTAGTTCCAGGCCCAGCCCCACGTGCCTGTGTGTAAAACGCCGTGCCCGTACCCAGAAATTCCCTGTCGGCACGGGGCAAGGCATCTTTCGTCTGCATGTGCGTGTGCTCAGCTGACTTTCGAGGTTTCCTTGGTCTCCCATGACTAAAATCATGTACCCTGTGCCGAATGCATACCTGGCATGGACTTGTACCAGCCCCTGCTCTGCCTCTTCCCATTTTCCTTAAGGCTGGAACCAGCCACAGGCTGCCAAAAAAGGGGATGGCAGTGGGTGTTTTACATCTGCTGCTTCTGCAGCCACCCCTAACTCCTCATTAACCTCCGCAGCCCCTTTCCTGCAGGTTTTTGGTTGATCCCTGTGATTTCTTGGCTGTGAGCATCATTTGGCTGGCACGGTGCAGGGATGGGGGTTGTCCTCAAGCCGAGGACACCCGCGGGGCTGTGCCGTAGCTGCGCTGCCTTTTACCCTCGGCAGACACCGCTGTCTTACCCAAGAGAAGCATTTTTGCAGGTATTAATTACGCCCGCCCCTGCCCGCTTTGTTGAAGGATGCCTGAGGAAAGCGGAGGCTGGAGGAGGTGCCTCTAGAAATCACCAGGCAGAAATTGTGGGTGAATTTGAATTGAAACTCCCGTGTGTTTCGCTAAGGCGCTGGAAAGCGACTCAGCTTTTCCTCCAGCGGCTCCCCTGCGCGCGTGGGTTCCTTTTCCGTGCGCGTTCCAGGTCGCTGCAAGAGTTCGCCCTTAATTTTGGCTCCGCAGATAAATCGGTGTTCGGTAACCGCGGGTTTCCCCGTGGGGTTTCACAGTCGCAGCGCAGCGTAACCGTCACAGGGAGGGAGCCACCACGTGCGTCCTTGGATCTCAACCAGGTTTGACGTTCCGCGTGCCACCCTGCAGAGCGCCGCTTCTTCCCCGCGACGCCGACGTGAGCCTCGCTCTTCGGGGGTAAAGGAGGTTTTAAAAAGAATCATGGTTTCTTACTTAAATGGCAATGGTTCTTGGAAGCCCTGCACTGAGTCACAGCCTGTGAGCCGGGTGTGTTGGGACTGGCCCCTTTGCGGACACCGCTGGCTTCCTGGGTTGCAGCGATGGCTCTTTACTAGGAAAACCCTTTGACGCTCGCTTACCCTGAACGTTGCAAAAATCACAGGGCAATAGGTGCATTCGATGGAGGAAAACGAGGAGTGAATAAAGAGGGGGGAAAATAAAGCCCACCCAAAGCGAAGCAGTGAAGTGAGGCTGTGCCCTCCCTGCCCGTAGCCACATGGGACCGCGGTGGCCAGCGCTGCTGAGCTGTGGGTGCGTTGCCCACAGAGCCCCGGCCTTTCCCGGGCACGAATCAAAGCTGCCCTGTGGGTACTGGGCAAAACCACCCCAAAATTGGTGTTTTCTCCACACAGCCTGAGATGAGAGCCTGTGGGGGGGAGGTGTGATGGGAAGTTGGGGGGTGATGCTGGGCGGTGGGGCTGGCGGTGGTTTTTGGTGTGCTGGTGTCTGGTTTTGAATTCGGGGGGTGGATTTTTAAGCTTTATTTGGAGGAACAAAGGAGAAGTGTTTGCAGGTGACTTCTGCAAAATGTGGAGCTTAGCAAGTATGTGGTGCTTCTCTTTATATGTAGATATGTATCTCTGTATCTCTCTCTCTGTATATCTGTCTTACTTTCTAAGTAAAATATAGAGATGCGTCGTTGACTTCCTAAACCAGCGAGCAGCAGGAGCTGATCTCATGCACCAGCTGGACATGGGACGTGTTCTGGGAATGTCCCCAAATTCCCAGAAATGGGAAATGCCAAGCTGCAGGATGTCACCCTCTGGGTCCTGCCCCGTGCAGATGCTGCTCTCAGGAAACTCCTGCCTGAAATTTCAAGGCCAGGGAAGCACCTGGGTCGGTCTCTGCTTCCTCCCTCTCTCCTGGAGCAGGTGGTGCCGGCGTCGTGGCCTTCCTTGGGTTTTTTCCCCTCCCTAAATTCCGTTTTCAGAGCAGGTGTCTGCTCTGTCTTACATCATTTGCAGAGATGAAATCACCCTATCCCTGCCCAAAATAAATTGGAGGGAGGATGGTAGAAAGCTAATGGGTTTTTTTTAAGAATTGCAGAGAGGGAATGCTTTGCTCTCTTGCCAAGTTCACAGAGTTTTGGGGACACATGGAACTGCTTGAATTGCACTGGTTTGGTTAGAAAAAGAGTGTCTGTGGACTCTGGAGTTGAATTACAGCTCACAATTATAAAGTCAAACGATCCTTTTCCTTTCCCAATAAGAAAAAGACATCACTGTGTACCTCCTGTCAAGCTGATCTATTCCAAAACCAGTTTGAGTTTCCTCTCCCATCAGAAACCTGTCACCGGCCACTCACACCAATTCCAAACAGGTTTTCTTTTCCTCATGGCTTTGCCTATGGGCTGAGAAGTCAAAGGGAGGGAGATGAGCACGTGGTGGTTCTGCCTCTTGCTTTTCCTCTGTTTTATTTTTTATTGTAGCATGCTCTTTGCTTCTCTCTGAGCACCGTCTCCTTTGTGAGACACCTTTAAGGCGCTGGGGCTGGGATTGCTTCCAGACCTTGGCCTGGTGGCGGCACGCCAGCGCCTGCAGCCATCGGTGCAGCCCGTGCCGGTCCCATGAGGTGACTCGTGGCCACGGGTTTCATGCTGCCCGTGCGTGCTGCGGGCTGGCCCGGTGCGTGCGTCACCCAGCTCCGTGGTTCCTAATGGCTGGGTTAATTTTTCATCGCCCTCCAGCCTACGCTTGGTGGGTTCATGTTGGCATTGCACTGCAGCTGATTGAGCTCTGCCACAGCTTTCTGGGGGAGAAAATCCAGTCCACGTGATGGATGCAAAGGAGGCAGCATCCAGCCCTGCAGAGGATGCTGTGCCTGCGCCCCGGCTCGGTGCCTGCTCCAAAGAGGAGCCCCTGTGACCGTAGCCACCTTCGCACTGGGGTTTTGCACAAGTTCTGATGTGAAGCAGCACAACTTTTGGCATGTACGTAGCGTGTCCTGTAACAGCACGGTGCAAATGCCAGCTAGCTGGTGCCTTAAAGCTTCCTGAAGGCTGTCTGGCCTCTGCTTATGTGGGTTTCTCAAAAGGGGGAGCTCTATTGTCACAGGGCTGCAGGGTAGCGAGCTGCCACTTGGGACCAAAACGCAAAATCCAATGTTTTTTCCAGCCCTGGGGGTTATGCAGGTAACCCAGAACCACAACGGGAACGTCACTGGGCAGTGACATCCTCCAGTGCTGTTATCTGGCCGCTGCACGGGGGCCGGGTGTGGCTGCGAGCCCCTTCGGTGCCAGTGCCGATGTCAGCCTCTGTCAGCTGGCTTCAGCTGAGATTTCCATCCCCAAATCCTCGCTGGGTACAAGGACATCGCATCCTTCTCCCTTGCATCGATCTCACCCAGCCCCGGTGGCACCGTCGGTGTGACGTCCCGCTCCGCTGGAGGAGATGAGCCCTGCGTGGTGTCGGTGATTGATCGTCCCAAAGTGCCATCCGAGGGGATGAGAGGTGACCCTGTTGCCTTTCCGATTGGATTTGGTTCAAAGGCTTTGCTTAAAAATAGAGCTGCCGCAGAGTTTCCAGGCTGCGGGTCCCGTGCACGGCTCTGGCACACGGGGCTTTCCTATGGGACGTTGTGTGCGTTTGGTGAATGGAAAAGCGAGTGCATCCGGGGCTTGGGATGTTACAGCCTGGGCCAGGGGAACGGCTGCAATTCCTGGTCGGACGGCGAGGTGGGGTGGGCATGGGGCAGCGTGGAGCTGGGATGGTGTGGCCAGAGGGTGCATGGGCTTTTCTCTGATCAGAGGGAAAGGGGTATCCTGTGAAAATCATCCCCTCACCTGATTAGGCAGCGATTCTTCTTTTGGAGCAGATGAAGCCATTAATTTTTTGCTTAATCCCAAACACACACCTACAAAAAGCTCCTTCCTGATCCTAAATGGGACATTCTCCCCTTTTGGCACTCATGGCAAAGCATCTCTTCCCTGGTCCCTGGCTGCGATGGTGACCCAGCCTTAACCAAAGTGACCTTGGGAAACACTGCCTGCGTGCAGGGGAAGGGTGGGGAGAGGGGCCTGGCACTGGCAGGGCCCTGTTTGAGCTCATTGCTGTTTTTAAGGGTGTGCTCTTCCACTTATTCAAGCCAGCATCACTGGCAGGAGGCTGCTGGGAGCAATGGGAGCCGTCCTTGGCCCCGTACCTGGACCTGCAGCGAGTGCCTTGGCTTCTCCCCAGTGCAGGATTTGCTCCCCCAGTTACGAGGTGATGTCCCAGCTTCGTTAGCACCAGTGAAACACCCGATGCCTGTTGTTCCTCCGGGAATACCTGTAACGTACGAAGGGCTGGATGATTAATGGCAAAAGGCTTGTGTCTTTCAAGGCCGGGCAATTCCTACCGCCTTGGTAAGCTTTTGGAAGAGCTGCCAGTGGTGACACTTGAAAGAATGCTTGGCTTTGCTTTTATTCACAATTCAAAGGAAATCGGGTTTCCCCGTCCTCCCACCTGCTGGCTTCGGGACTTTCAGCACTGACTTTGTGGGTGTCTGTGAAGATCCTTGGAGCGTCTTATGTCTGGATCAGGGAATTATCTGGCAAGCCAGGGAATTAATGATGGGGGAACAACACAGCACCATGGCTGTCCCAGTGCTGCTGGTGGCTCTCGGTGCCATCTACGATAGCAGCTTCTGCGTCAGCATCCTTTATGTGCCGATGATCTGTGCCTGAAACTATACCCTGGGAGTGGGAATGCGCCTGGGAAAATATCTTCTGCAGCGCTTCTGGGGCTTACATAAACACTATTTAAAATTAGAGGCACTCATTATGTTGGTATGTGCATTTACCTTGACCTCTGACTTTTCTGCCTGCAAATGTGTATGGCCCGGCACAGCCTACGAGTTGGGGAATAGCTCAGGAGTGAACCGGGGGCGTATTTTCTATGATTAGTTGAAGGTAAAAACCCTGGTACGGTATCTCCCCTCCAGGCTGACAGGGAAATCAAAAACAAAACTGCAGCCTGGCTTTGATCAGGAACATCAGCGCTGGCTTCTGCCAGGTTTGGAGGCAAAGGGGAAGAGCAGCGATGCTTTGCCATGGCTTTTCTTGCACGTGTTTGCAGAGAAATGAATGATTTTCTATTTTCCACGCCTCCGTCTCTCTCCTTTGCTACTCACCAGCCAAATCCTCGCAGCGATTTCTATTTTGCCACCAGCGATGCCGTCTCGGTTGTCACCCTGGAATAGCTGCTAAGCCCCGTGCCGGTATTGTCATGGAACAATATTTCTACTATTTGTTGTGGTAATAGTTGTTAGTGGCAAAGCAATTAGGGTGTCACCTGCAGCGCAAAAGAAATGTGACCTCTTTCTATCCCCGCACCCCCTCGGAGCCCCAATCGGCCAGCGTGGGCACCCCTCTGCCCTGCTGGGCGGCTGATGCTGTCCCCAAGCAAGGGTGGCTCCGGTGGGACAGCGGAGGAGGTGGACGGAGGAGGCAGGAGCTGGCTCAGCCTCTCTGCCCGTGGGCTGGGCTTGAATGGTTTAATTTATTGGAAGACAACGCGTCCCACCGGGATGGGATGCACCGTGGTGATCCGGAGCTTCGATGGCTCCCGGCGCTGGCTCCCCCCGTTTCCTGTTGACGTCACCTGCTATTTCGCCGCTGCAGTTTTTACAACCGTGGAAGCTTTCAAGGGTAATCGGAGCCCAGATCGGCCCAGCTCGGGCAGCTGCCGATGAGGGAACGCGGCGCTGCCTTCCCCATCTCCCCCCGCTCCCCTTCGCTGTGGACCCACAGGGGATACAGACACCGGGCGAGGAGAGCAGCGTGAAGCCGCCCAGCGCTTGGGGCCATGCATTCCCACCGAAAATAATCATCGTTTCTTGCAAGAAGCGCTCCTGGATCCTGCAGGATTTCTTTTTCCCCTCCCTCCTCCAGCCCGCCCCCCATCCCTCTCTTTTGCCAGCCGTGCCAGGCGCTGCTCTTCATTTCTGGGAAACCATGGACAAGAAGCAAGGTAGATGTTGCAATTTCCAAAACACGTGCTTGGGGGAGAGCGAAGGGCTGATTCTGGTGCTAAAAAGGGCCGTGTAACTTTTTTTTTTGGGTCGATCTGCACGGTTTTACTTCTTGCTTGGGGGGGGGGGGGGTCAGCGTTTGCAGCTGGAGATCTATTTTTGAAGCGCTGGAAACTTGCATGTTTTGTGCAGGGTGGAAACGCTGGCATCTTAATTGTTACAAACCATCGAATCTCAGGCAGCTAAAGGAAAATATTCGGGGGGTGAAGCTTAGCTCCTGGCTCCGCTTTTGGTTGCATTCCTGGGATGCAGGGTTTTCCAGCAGCTCTTGCGTGGTCGTCCCTCGCTCAGACGCCTGTTGCATTGGGAAAGCGGCAGCCGGGCGCTGTGATTCAGCCCCGGCCGCCAGGTTGTTTTTTGGG
>NW_010198702.1:0-17303 GCF_000695765.1 Mesitornis unicolor | reverse complement strand
TTGGGGCTGCAAGGGGCTTTTTCGGCAGCGTGTGTTTTTCCTCCTCCTCCTCCTCCTCCTCCTCCTCACCGGCTTTTTTTGCAGAAGTGGTGAGTGTGGGGTGGCAATGACCTGCAGGAGCCCCTCGCTGCAGCCAGACCTCGGCGGGCCGATGAGTGACGGCTTTTGGCAGGTTCAGAGCCCTTTTTCCACTTCCACAGATAGCTTTTTCCACTCTTGGCGGTGGAAAATAGCACAAAGTGTGCCTGTGAGGAGCTGGCTCCCATGACCAAGGTGACCAAATTCCCCTCTCGGCTTTGCACCCTGCCCCTAATTTATTTCTTTCCCCTTTTTTCACATTTTTCTTGCTACTCTTTTGTTCCAGCTCTTTCCTTGCAGCAGGGCTGGGATGCACCCTCCTGCCCCAGCCGTGGCGTTTTGAGTCCCCTCCTCAAATCGAGGAGAACCGGGATGCACCCGAAATATTTTCCCCAGCACTAACGGAGCAGCCTCCCGTGCCACTGCCGTCCCCAGGACTTCACCTGAGCCCTGGGGAGGTTTAATTTCAAAGGTCGGCTCAGGCAAATACTTTTATTTGCAGTTCTTTAGATTGTCCTGCTCATTTCCCTCCGCCTACGCCAGCAGAGTGGGAAGGATAAACCTTGCAGGGAAAGCTGCAGCTGAATAGGACTGAAGTCAGTGGTGAATATGAGGGTTCAGATGTTGAGTTAAGCAGTTGCAGGAAATGTCTGGGTCAGTTCTTAGCTGGTCGGGGTTATAGCATGAGAAAAAAAGAAAGAAAAATTAGGCTTTTTTTTTTTCTTTCTTCTTTAGGAGGAAATGGTTCCTCTCTTAGCATAAAGGATGCAGTTACGTGCCTGCAGCATCACGTGGGTGGCAATCTCGGCCGCACCAGGAACTTCTGTCAGCTCATTTTCTGTGCTGTGTGCCCCTGTGGCCGGCACCCCCTTCCGCTGCCTGGAGCAGGGGTAACCAGGACGTGTCCCCACATCCTCGTCTCCCACTGCTGCCCTTTTGCCCCTGTGGAGGGCTCTGCATGGGGGAGCTGCGTTGCTCTCTGCTTGCAGCCCCCAGTTGCAAGAGCCCTGGGACAATGGAGCATTTCCAGGATTTTCAGGTCTCGTAGAGTGATCTCCATGATCTGGCAATTGCTCCTGACCCTACTGGGATCCCAAATGTGGGAAGGAGCTGACAGCAGCTGCCTGCGGGGGCTGAGAGCAAACGCTGCCCTGGGATGTGCTCGGGACAGAAGGGCTTCAATTGCGAGGTCTTGTCGTGCCCATCCCACTGCCTTTCTGTTTCTGCATTTTTTTCCACCCCCCAGTCCTCCTTCCACCCTCATTCACCCTAAAGCAGTGTGTGGGCCTTCCTTGGGGGGCTGCAGAGCCTCAGGGGCAACGGCACCTTCTGGAGGTGACACATCTAGCTCTGGGGTGATTCCTGGTCCCCACTTCCCATACTGGGGCTCTGCTTGCCCCGAGCTGACCGTGCAGAGCTTCAGGGCCGGATTCCTCATCTCTTTGGGTATTTTTTTGTTGTTTTCTTTTTGTTTTCCGGGCTGTGCTCAAGGGGAAGTGGTGTCTGCCCACTCCACCTCTGCCCGGCTGGACCCGCAGTGTTGCTGCGAGCTGGAAAGCTCATGGAAAATTTTGGGAGGGCTGTAACAGGCGCATCCAACCTCTGCCTCGGCTCCTCCGGCTGCAGGGCAGCATTGCGGGTGATTTTGTTCCTGCAGGCATGGGCTGAGCTGGGTTTTCCACTGGTGTGGGTGGCCCAGCCAGAGCCTGGGAGCGGTGGCAGGATATCTCCACTTTAATCAGTGCTTTTTCAGGTTGGAGCTAGGAAACGTGTTTTGGGGCTAGGCAGGACGGGGTGGGAAGGGGATCATCGCTGGGAAGTGAAGGGGGTAGAGTGGGCTGATCTGCCAGGCCCCCGTTAGAGCAGAGCTCATGGGATATGGCCAATGCACAGAGACATGAGATGACTCCTGTATGGTACAGGGGGATTTAATGGGGAATTAAAACCCATCCCTCGCTGCCCCCTAACCCGCGCTTGCAAATCCTCCTACCTGCAAGCTTGGGCTCTGCCAAACAATGCACCGCATTGCTTCCTGACCCCAGGACGGGTGCTCTCAGCTCCCTCCGGGCTGGCTTTTGCAGCTGGGGCAAGGGAAGGGGTAGAGAAAGACACCAAATCCCATGGGATGCCTGGTTTGGGGAGTGTGCAGACCCCGCTCCCGCTGCCTGAGTCACTGCAGCGCAGCCAGCAGCACAGAGGGTGCTTTGTGCCGGCTGTGGGATCACTGTGGCCATGGGGGAGAGGGAGAGTGAACGGAGTAAGCAAAGTATCAGCAGGGATGGGGGAATTCAGGCTTTTGTGTAGAGGTTTGGCTGGTAACTGCTTGGTGGGCTGCGTGCAAACCACGTCTGCGTTTTGGAGGAGGTCACGGGGCAGAAATGCTCAGTGCAAGGCTCCTGGTCAGCAGCGAGCTAAATCCACCCCCCCGGATGGGATTTGTGCCCTTGGCGAGCTCCCCAACCTGCCTGGGTGCAGAAAGGGACCCCCATTTTTAGGTTCTGTTGTCAGCCCCCCATGCTGAGTAGCAACAGTGCATGAAGGGAAAGCATTTCTGAACTCATGGACGGCATCCTTAATTTGGCTTTCTTTTGCGTTTTCTCCCGTCATTGCTCAGCTGGGTGTTTTGCAAAGTGTCCTCAGTGGGTACATTGGGCTGTTGATGGCTCCACCTTCCAGCCCTGCTGGGTGGGTGATGGTGAAGGGAAACTTTGCAGGCTCGCAAATGAGAAGCTGTAATCGCCGTGGCATGGTGAGGTCTCCAGAGATGGTTTCCAGCCAAGCGGGATTGGTTTGGGGTGGAGCGGCTCGCTGGCTGGTTTCACTGAGCTGGAGGTTCACGTCGTGCCTGTAGCTGCATCTGGGGAAGGACAGGACTGGAGAAGTGGGTTTCAGGCACCCGTCCTCAGCATCTGGAGCTGGTGGGGGACAGGGATGGGGATGGGGATGAAGACAAGGATGGGGATGGGGACGGGGGCTGTCTGTGCTGGGAACATGCTGGACGTGTGTCGTCCTTCTGTCTCGCTGCTGCGGGAGCTCTCATGTGGTGCTGTATCTCCTGCTGCAATCCCAGCTCCTCACCTCTCCCCTCTCTTTCCTGGCAACCTTTGGAGCTGGACTTTGTCCCCACGCCTGTTCCCGGGAGCCAGGCAGGTAGGAGCTGTTTGAAGGGCTGTCCAAGGCCACGCTGAGCCGCCCACTCCCAGCCCGGTGCCTGGAGCACCCTTTGCTGTTCCTGCTTTTTGGTGCCTCGTCCAGGTCTGTGCAGTCAGCAGCGCCTTTAGCTGCAAAGCGCAGCCCCCTCGTCTCTTTTGGGGGGATCAGCATAATCTGCTGAGCATCCTGAGGTCCACAGGACCACAAGGAGATGATTTTCAGCCCTGTGCGGTCTTCTCTGCCCATTGCTGCCCACTTTACCCCATGCTGGTTATTTCTTGTCCTTGTGGTTTCATCTGCAAGTGTTTGGCCTGCACTGGATGTGTCTGAACCCCGTTTCCCTCTGCAGCACTGGGTTTTGTTATCTCAGTGCTGCTTGGAAGAGAGCATCCTTGCCGGTCACTCCTGATGGGGTTGTGCCCTCTCTGGTGGGGTCTCAGCCTCTGCAAGCCTGGTTTTTGGCAGGTTCACTGCTGGCTCTTAGGGTCCCCTTGTGTCTGGTTTTGCCCTGGTTTCCCTGTGTTGGGTGTGAGGTGTCCCCTCTCCTGCTGGGACCGACTCCTTGGTTTTGTGTGAGGTCCGGTGGCCATCGCTCTCCATCCCAGATCCCACCCGTGCTGTGCAAGGGGTCTGGCTCTTCCCAAGAAGGCCTGGATGGAGGCTGGGGGGCTTGGGGGCAAGGGGAAGCTGGACGGGGAGCATTTTTGGAGCCCTGTGCATCACTAATGGCATGAGGACCTCTTGTGGCTGGAGAAATGGGGATCAGGCCAGGCTTGGCTGTGCAGCCCTTCTGCCTCCTCTGCCTGGGATCCTCTCCTTGGTCTTAGGGGTGCGGGCTTGCATGGGTCTGAAGCAGAAAAGCTGACCCAGTGTCTCCCTTCTCTGTTTCAGATTCCAAAGGATCCTTGGAGCCGCACAAACCAGGTAAGCACCCAGCAGAAATTGCAGCTTTAACCCATCTACTGAACATCAGCAATTAAAATCCACAAAGAAAGGGGACTGTTAATGGCCATGAAAGGTAAAGAGCACTTTTGGGGAGGAGCACTGCAAGACCTGGGAAATGGTGTCCATCAGTGCACCCCTGGGTATTTCTGCACCAAGTGCTTGACAAGGACATTGAGACCCACTTGGGCTTCTGACTCTTGCCTGAAAAATTTGAGGCAAATGGTTGAGAGCGCCGTGACCTGCTTGTCACCTTGCTGTAGCTGCACGGTGTGGGGGCCCAGGCCCTGTCTGCCCTGCCTGGTGACTGCAGGCAAGAGGATGCTTGAAGGAGACAAAGTAAAAGTGCCAGTTGCTCACATGTGCATCTTCTCTTGCAGTGAAAAGCAAGAAGAAACGAGAGCTGAGGATAACATGTCCCCCCATCAAACAGCCTGTTGCCAACACAACGTAAGTGTCTCTGTTGTTTAAAGCCAGCTGGTGGTCCTCCAGAGATGGATTCAACGCCACATCAAGGGGAATAGCCCGTGTAGGGCTGATATGAAGTTAAAGAATCAGGATAGTTATTTTTTTTCTCTTAAGCTCTGGCTTGTGGGTGATAAGAAGGAAGTACACACGTATGCACACGTGCATGCACACACATACACGATGTGTGTCTCTCTGGGAGGTGCCCGTTGGACTTGAAATAGCTGAAAAGCAAAGGCTAGGAGGCGGCTGGGAGACTTTCTTCAGTCTTCCTGCCATGGCTGTGCCAATGCCAAAGGGCAGAGGGACAGTGGAGAGAGCAAATCTGCCTGAGGGAAGAAGAGGGAAAGGTTTATTGAGCAGGGGAAGAGAAGAGGTGACAGCTGGACCATGGCAGGAGCAGGGGGATGAGGGTTTGGGGATGCTTTGTGTGGCAGAGCATCCTCCCCTTGACCATCAGGGCTACTTTGAGTTATTTGCGTCTCCCCACGAGGAGGACGGGGATGTCTTGTGTTGCTGTGCCACACACCGCTTGGTTCCGGGGGCCGGTGCCCAGCTGTATCTCAGGGCACTGGAATTTCTCTCTGCCCTGTTTGTTTTGTGTGGCTGATGCTTGTTATGCTGTGAGGGACAGCCCAGGGTGACGGCACTTGGTTTGACAAAGAGCAGACGGCTTAAATTCCTCTTCTGTGGTGCTCCTTCAAAACATCTTGGGCTGTGTCTCCACTGCTGAGCCTTGTTTGCTCCAGAAACCCTTTCTAGAGACCCTCCCAGCTCCAGGAGAGCTGTGAAATCCCCAGAGAGAAATATCGCTACCGAAACCCCCAGGTAGATAGGGCAGATCTGCCCGAGGGGGAGCCAGGGGAACTCCCCCATCAGTGCTGTGCAGTGTAGCATGCACACACTGAGCCCTGCACGCAGCAGCCACCTCCTTCCCCCATGGGTACATCTGTCTCTGCTTCAATCGGTGTTTGAATTTCTGCTGGAGTTTGCAGGGCACTTGCATGCCCAGAGCAGTCCTGTAAAAGCTGGTGCAAGCTACCCACAGCTTTTTTCTGTGCTTTTCAAGCTGCAGTGCAAATATTTGCGCAGCGCAAGGCTTTTGCTGTGTGCCTGAAGCACTTCCTTGAAGCCGGTGGTTGCCCTATTGCTCTGATGGGAATCGGGAGGCTCAACCAGTTGGGCAGTCTCCACTCTTAGAAGGTCCCAGGGCATGGGGAGAGCAGAGGAGCGAGGCACAAGGGACAAAACACTCGTGTCTGCTCTAAAAGTACCGTGCTGCCCGTAATGGGAAGTGGGCAGCAATGAGGAAAAAAGCCAGAAAGGAAGACTTTCGCCTGCCCTGCGCTGTGCAAAGTGTGGCCGTGAATCGCTGCCTGCTCTGCCTGCCACGCTGCCGAGTGTACACAGATGACTCACGGGGGAGGAATTACCTGCTGTTCCCTCGGCGTGCGTTTCGGGCTACGTGGCTGCGCTGTTACAACACCTGCTTGTCAAAACTTGATGGCTGAGCAGCTCTGCCGCAGCAACGTCTCATCCCCTCGCTCTCGGTTCCTCGGGCTCCTGAGTGGGGTTGGTTTCGTAGCCCATTGGTTTGGTGCATGTCTCACCTAGCTGACGCTCTGGGGTTCTCGCCGCATGTGGGCTGAGGTGTTACTGGCACGATTGAAGCATTTGTGAGTGTTTGGAGGGGGCTGGTGTGAACCCACGATGAGAAGGCAGCGTGGAAAGCAGCGGCTGAAAGTGCTTGGAGGAACATGAAACCTGACTCGGGCCAGGAGGGTTAATGAAGCTGGGCTTTCTCCTGACTCTCTCTCTTTTCTTGCAGGCCCCCCAGGAACTTGGACTCCAGGACATTCATTACCATCGGAGATAAAGTACGTGTCAGTGTGGTTTCTTTTTTTGCCTCTTGTATGGGCTTTTTATGTATCATGCAACCTGTCAAACCAGAGCACCCCGTGAGAAGGACAGTCCTGTCCTGGTGCAGCCCCGTGGGATGCATCTTTGCAGGGACGAGACATCCCCCAGCAGGACCTTTCTCCTGTGCTGGGTGTGTGGTTCTGTCTGCAGTGAGAGATCACAACGGTCCCTTGACAGCCCCAGCAGCCAGCTCGGTCTCAGTGGACAGACCCAGCCCATCCACCCTAAATCAGTGTGGCCTCGCCACTCTCTGGCTGGCCCGAACAATGTCCCCTTTGTCCCGCTGACCCGCAGGGCCGTGTTACTGCCCGTGGCCCAGGAGAAGCTGGGCACAAAGCTGCTCTCCAAAGCCTTTCCTAATGACCTGATGAAAAACACTGCTAGAAATAGCCACTGTCTCTCTTTTATTTCATTCTCTTGTTACGGGCTCTCTTGAGGCTGCAGAAGGCTGTTTGCAAACGAGCTAAAAATACCACACATTGGATCAGCCCTATATCTGGCTGCTCACCTTCCAGGCTGGGAGGTGGCTCGGCTGATGGGATCTGGACCCCGCGGCCTTGGTGCAAGGTTTTAGGGTTAGGGGACAGATGGGAGAGGAGGGAGGGGAGAGGAGAGGAAGCTTTGGCTGGATCCAGGGAACAATTCTGCTGCCTGTGCCATTTTCTGGCCACTGTGTTGTGTGCATTAGATGCTCCCTGTAACAGCCTGGGCATGGTGGGTGCAAGGGAAGGGTGCTGTAACTTGGGGAAAGCTCTCTAGACTTGCACCCTTCCCTTCTCTGCCTGCACCAATGTTTGCAGGAGGGGTCTGGTCCAGGTGTTTTGGAGGGACACGATGGAGGAAGAGGCAGAAGGCCAGCTTTTGGCCATGGGGATGGATGATGGCCTCGGGTCCATCGGATCCGTGCAGGCGATGCTGCGTGTCCTGTTACCAGGGGAGGGGAGCGCCGGCTCTGTTGTTGCATCCCCTCTTTTGGCTGGTTCCTGAAGTGTGCTGGGAACCACCAGCTTTTGGGGAAGCCTTAGTGTAAATGCCAGGAAAAAAAAAACCAACCCAAAAAGGAACAATAACCTGGAACAACTGCAGAGCACGTGGCCTGAAAAGCACCACCAGATCCTTCCGGGAGGCCCCTGCAAGAGCTTTGAGCCTGCGCTGCTTCCCTGCTGGCTGCCTGGGCCTGCAGGGTGGGAGGTTGGATGCGTCTCCCTTAGCCCCTGCTCTCCTCTCATCTGGATTCACCGTCCTGCCCAGGAAAGGGCTGGCACCTTCCTGTGCCGGGCAGCGCATAGCTCCCTGCTGAGCTCAGACACAGACCTCTCTTGCTCCCCGAGTCACATCGGGCTCGAATAAACGGAGCCAGGGCTGGTGGGAAGGCCCATTGGAGCTGGTGGCTGCTGGCCGTGCTGTGGCCAGTGCCGACGGGAGCTTGCTGGCCCACAGCCCGGCAGCCACATCTCCCAGCTTGGCTCCTGAACGCCAAAGGCTGTTTCCTCTCCACGCTGGGCGTAGCTCGCAGGCGCGATATCCGGCGCCGTGCCGTGCATGTTTCCCACCCTCGCTGCCTTTGTGGCTACTGGGGCAGTTTGGCATCCTGGTATTCTATTTTTCTTCCCTGAGAGCAGAGGAAAACTGGAGGCTGGATAAGGCCTGGCTAAAAGAAGGGCTGTGACTTATTAGGAGCGATGAACACAACATCCAAAAATAGCCCATGCCTCACTCAAGCAGTTTGTGCCCTGCCCAGCAGAGCAGGCAATTACAGGGTAACACGTCCCGAGGGAAACTTGTTGGTGGGTTGCGCAGGAGCTCGCTGGCTCCCTGCTGTGTGGGGCACCCGCTTGTCTGAGCACTGGCGATGGGTTTTTTTTTCCCAGCTTGAAGCAAGCGTTAAGTAGTTGCACGCACATGAGCTCCTTTCTCAGCGCTAACTCATGTTGTACCTTGGCTGCTTTCTGGTGGTGGGAGAAAGCATCAAAAGCAGCTAAAACCCATCTGGGCTCCCTGATTTAGGAACCGAGGTGCTGCATGTGCCATCCCACAGATACCGTAAGAGAGGCTTTGCGTGAGTAATGGTGTTGTTACACACACAGATGTTTGCGAGCGATGATCACTGGGGGTGCAGGGCGAGGTGGGGGATCCCTGGCTGCACACGAGGATTTGGAGCTGTAGCAGAGGCTCCTGATTGCTGCCCATGTTGGCACGGGAGCTGTTAATGCCCCGCAAACTGTTCAACAACCACAGAAATACTCTTGTGAGTGTGATCCTGAGCAGGCAGAGAGGCACCAGCCTTTGGTGCCCTTTCCAGTGGCAGTGTGTCCTGGCTTAAAGGATGAAAGTCCTGATTTCTCACTGCAAAGAGGGGATTAAATGAGCCCTGGTGACTATGAGGTGAGAAGGTTTGGTCTGTTTTTCAACAGAGCAAAAAATACACCCATCTTCTCCAAGTGTGGTGCCTCCAGTACGTATAGGAGCTGGTGGGGTCCTGTAGGTACTGTGGTTTGGAAATGCTTTGCATGAGTGAGCGTTGAAGCTCTGCTGATGTCCTTGGTGATAAGCATGCTTGCGTCTGATTTTCTTTTTTCTCTCTTTCGCTAAAGAACTTCGAGGTGGAAGCTGATGACCTGGTGACAATTTCGGAGCTGGGCCGTGGGGCCTATGGTGTGGTGGAGAAAGTCCGGCATGCACAGAGCGGCACCATCATGGCCGTAAAGGTGAGGACAGCGGCTTGCTGAGGGAGATGGAGGTTGGGACGTGTGGCTCCAAGGGAGTGGAGAGATTCTGCTGAACTCCACTGGTCGCAGCAAAATGGGGACAGATGTGTCTCAATTTGGCAGCCTGTGGTATCCCCAGTGTGGTTTGGCTGTCAGAGGCTCAGTGCTGATACCAGCTGGATGCTTTAGGGTTGATCAGCAGGCTCTGAAAGCCAGGCTTGGTGCCTGCAGTTCGATAGCACAAGGTTTGCATGTCAAAGTGCCTGTCCAGGCTGCTGGCCTGATCCTGCATCTGCTGCAGAGCTTGCCAAGGGTTTGTTGTTCATTAAGGTGCTGTCTGGAAGAGGGAAATTGGGCATCTCTTGGGGTGCTACTGGCCACAAAATAAGCCCGAAACACTTGTGTGGCCTCAGAACCGCAGGTCCTCTGAGTCAGTGTGAGGGATAACGGTGTTACCCACCTACACCAAACCCCTCTTCTTCCGTATTTGTCTCAGAGGATTCGAGCGACGGTGAACACTCAGGAGCAGAAGAGGTTATTGATGGACTTGGACATCTCCATGAGGACAGTTGACTGCTTCTACACCGTCACCTTTTACGGAGCCCTCTTCCGCGAGGTACTGAGCCGGGGCACGGCTGGGGGCTGCGCAGCACCTGGGGCCTGTGCGATTGTGCTGAAGGCACTAAACTGTCCCAGACCACCTCTGCTTTCTCCCTTTGAGACGCTGCCATGACTTAGTCAGCCTTGCCTCCTTCAGGCAGCATTGGCCAGGTGCTGTTCCTCACTTCCATGGCAGATGCCCAAGCACATTGTCCATGGCCCAGACTGACTTTGGGGTAGACCCTCAAAGGGAGGCCATCACAGGTAGTTTTGGTGGTACCTGTGCCCATTGGTATCCTGTGTAGAGCCTGTGTGGCCAGCAACTGGCTTGCTCTGTGTGGAGAGGGCAGTGTCCATTTGTCTGTCCCTACTGCTCCCTTCATCTCCCAGGGATTTTCAGGGCATTCCCTCTCAACGGCTTTCTCTCCATCTACAGGGCGATGTGTGGATCTGCATGGAGCTCATGGACACCTCCCTAGATAAATTCTACAAGAAAGTACTGGAGAAGAAGAAAACCATCCCTGAAGACATTTTGGGGAAAATGGCTGTGTCTGTGAGTGCCTCTTGGGTTCTTATGTGGTTTTGTGTGTCCCCTGAGCCTGCTGGAGGTCTCTGAGGCCTGTGGTGTGTGGGAACGGGTGGTGTGTGACTAACGAGTGCTCTTTCGCTCTGTTTGTCCCCAGATTGTACGAGCTCTGGAGCATCTGCACAGTAAACTGTCTGTAATCCATAGAGGTAGGTGCTGGATGGGGTTAGCATGCTGTGGCTGGAGGTTTAAGCCTTGAAATAAGTTGTGTGAGGACTCCTTCACGGGAGGTGTGTGGTGTGTCTCTCTGGGATGCCTACAGTGGGGGCTAATGGTACTTGGGACCATGGAGGACAGATATAGATGCCCAAGATTCATTTCTGAGATGTATCCTTCATGCATATGATTGCATGATGTTGTTTTCGTCTTCCTTTCCAGATGAAGGGTCAAGTATAATAACTGAATTCCTCACTACCTGTGTTTTTATGGGCATCTCTTTCTCTCTTTGAGTACATGCGTCGAAGGCAGCTTTTGGGGACAGAATCCCCAGCCCCTCCTGGCTGAGTAGTTCTATCAGGGTTGCAAATTACAGATGGGAATTGTAACACTCGGGTCCTGCTCTTCATCCTGGTGTAGTTCCTTGAGTAGTTGTGGACAGATCATGATGGGCATGAGACAAGGTGTCCTGAGAACTCGGTAGAGCTGAGCTCTTAAAGCTGTGTTGGATGCATAAATCTAATAAATCTTGGGTGCATAAACCCTAAGGAGCTGGGCATTAACTCCTCAGCATTTTTTATCTGCCCTGTTAGAGAGGAGGCCTGTTGTGCCTGGAGGGCATGGTTGCAGTTTTACCTGTGAACTGCTTTTATTTAAATAAAAGACATGTGAGGTTCTGTCTCCCTTCCCTTGTGTTAGGGCCTGCCTGCTCCCCTTCCAGGCTGGTGAGGACTTGTCCATCTTGTCTCAGGTTCTGTGATACCTCTGCAAGGCCCAGTCTGCCCTCTCATGTTCTCTCTCTTAGACGTGAAGCCTTCCAACGTGCTCATCAACAAGGAGGGACACGTGAAAATGTGTGATTTTGGGATCAGTGGCTACTTGGTGGACTCGGTTGCGAAGACCATGGATGCCGGCTGCAAACCGTACATGGCTGTAAGTGTGCTCGTGTGGGACCAGAGTCTTCAGCTGCCTTCAGCCTTGATTCAGGGAGGCTGCTGCTTAGAAATCAGTCTTGCTTCACCTCTGTCCTGAGGTAGAAACCACTTCGGAGTGCTCTGGGCTTCCTGACTCAGCAGAGTCCTCCGAGGATGGGATTACCCTCCCTGTAACCCTGCTCTGTGCATTAATCCCACAGCAGGCTCTTCTCTGCCACCTTCCATTTGCAGCAGGGTGAAGGGCTGGCTGGTGCTGGTTGTGGTGGTTGGAAGGGCTACTCCCTTGTTGGCTAGAAACTGCTGAGGCTTTTCTTGGCAGGATCATTTCATTTCATCCTCAAGTCACTATGAATTTCTCTGTGGCATCTGTGTGGGTAGCTTGTGCTCCTGGGGCAGGGATCATGCTGCAGGGATAGTAAAAGTCTCACTGTGGGAGGGGAGAGTTAATGTGGGCTTCAGATGGCTTTCATTGGTGCCAGATTTAACCTCAGACCCTGCCTCCATGGGGACATGAGCCAGGGGAATCCACCCAACCTGGGTTTTGGAGCCAGAGATTTGCTCTGTGGAATTTGCACTGGGAAAACGAGATAGAGTTGTAATATCTTCCTTTCTGCTGTTACAGCCGGAAAGAATAAACCCTGAGCTGAACCAGAAGGGCTACAACGTGAAGTCAGATGTCTGGAGTCTGGGGATCACAATGGTAACATGGAGAGCTGGGACCAGCAGTGCTGGGGTTGGGATGGGGTCTGTGCTGGTGGGGCTGTAACCCTGCTGTGAGCAGTGGCAGCTGTTGGCTTCACCCCTGGGTGGATGCCCACCAAACGGAGCTAAATTCTGTGTGTGATACCTGACAAATCCCCACCTGACTCCCTTTTTACAGAGCTATTTGTGTACAATGCCAGCTCCAAATAGCTCCACTGAGCTCTGAACCATGTTGGTGTGGATGGCAGACCCCCAGGGGACAATGTCTGCATGACAGTGGGCTTAGTTGGGCATCCAGAAGTCTGGCTTTTAATTGCTCTGCAATTCCCTGTGCGCTGGTTGGAAAGGGAGTCAGGGGAGCAGGGTTTGCTGCAGCTGGGTCACAACCTTTCTACGTGCCCTCCTCCTGTGTTAGCAGAGCTTTGCAGGAGCACTGGGGCAAATCTGCCTGCCTTGCTGCAGCGAGGGGTCCTGTGCATGGTTTGCAGCAAATCCTGCCTGCAGGGGAGCTCGGAGCAGCCAACAAGAAGGGGAAATACTTTCAGTTTCAAAATTGCAGCTGCTCAGGATGGTTTATGTACCTCCTGCAAGAAACGGATCTTGCAGAAAGCAGCTGAAGTCTTCTGGCGCCAGAGGACAAAGGAAATCCCAGCTGTTGGCTGCAAGGGGATGCCGCCTGGGAACGCGTCTCTCGCTTTCCAGGAGACTGTCCCTGCGGGTAGATTATTTTCAGGAGTATTTCCTGCACCCTTTTAGTTGTGATTTGTTTTGGGCGCTGCATCTCTGTGCTTGTGTGTGCTGCACAGATCTTCGGGCCAATATTCCCCCTTCCCCAGGTAGTTTTGTCCGCAGAGACAAACCTCTCCTTGGTGTCCCTGTGCCAGTGCAGAGCAGAGCTGGGCTGGCTGGAAATGCAATCAGCTCTGGCTTTCCTCCGAGGTGCAGGAAGTTGTGGGATAGGAGATTGCACGAATGACGAAATCTCTCAACCTTTCCAAAGCTGGATGGGAGAGGAGACCTTGCTGAAAACCTGCCAGCCTGCAGCTGAACGGAGCCCCGACCTGTCTGACTCCCTCTAATGCCTTCCTGTTATTTTATTTCGGAAGGGCTTTGGTTGATTTCAGACCGGGTGATTTTAGGGCTGTGGAGTTGCAGGGCTAATCCAGACCTTGCCAGGGTGGTGGCTCCATTCAGTTTTCCAGCAGCAGGAGCTGAGCTCCCCAGAGCTGAGCCAGAGACAGACAGGGGTCCCTGACTCTGCCCTGCATCCTTTCAGGTTTCTTATCCCTATCCCCATTCCCTCCCATCCCATCTCATCTGGTCTGGAGATTCTGCTGCCTGTGACTCGAGGTGGGACCTCACCCTTGGCATAAGGAGACTGCCCAAGAGCTGTGATGGACTTTTTCCTGCTTTAATGCGTGATAAAGCAGGGGTGACTTGTAGGAAGGACCTGATAATGGAGGTGGTTTGGCAAAGACCTTCCTCAGTGGTGCTCTCGCACTTGGTTTTTCTTGGGTTTGTGGATTTTTTGTGTGTTGAGCTCATCCAGTACAAGTCTGAAGCCCAGAGGCTGCCTTACGGCGAGCAAAGCACTTTGGGAGCCGGTGCAGAAACGGTGTGCTGTTATTATTATCTTTTAAGGTAATCCCATTTTACATATCTTTGGTGGCTTCCTGTAAATACGTTAATATGCTGAGCCAGCCTCTAAAGGAAGTATTTTTGGCCTCTGGGTCTTTGTCTTTAAAAAAGAAAAAAGTGCCGTGACCCAAATTGAGAATGGTTTGTGAGGACAGAGGTTTTTCATTTTGAATCAGGGCTGGTGGCAGGGGCTGAGGTAGGCAGGGTGCATGGGGTTGCGCTCGTCCCGGTGTCTCATGTCAGCCTGTGTCCCTCCTCAGATCGAGCTCGCCATCCTTCGCTTCCCCTACGAGTCCTGGGGGACCCCCTTCCAGCAGCTCAAGCAAGTGGTGGAGGAGCCTTCCCCCCAGCTGCCCGCCGAGCGCTTCTCCAAGGAGTTTGTGGACTTCACGGCGCAGTGGTGAGTCTGCAGCAGGGGACTGGTGGCTCCTCCCAGCCTGGCTGACAAGAAGCCCTGATCCATGGGGTTGGACCTAAGCGTGGGGCTGGCTTTGTCATCCTTTCGGAGCCCATTTCTCCCCACCTTGCCATACCAAGGCTGGTGCTTGGCCATGGCAGGAAGCGCTGCCCAAACTGGTTTTGCTCTCGGCCTGACTCACCCAGGCTGGTTGGAAGGTGCAGAGGTTTCTCTTCCCCTTTTGCCGTCGCTGCTGCTGAAATTTTGGTGGTTTCTGGCAAAGCAGCAACGAAACCAGAGTGCACCCCTGGCAGCATCTGGGCGCCTCTGGGTGAAAGCTGATTTGTGGTTTTGTGGGTGCCGTGTACAGTAGCTGCTCCCCTTGGGGTGTCCTTCTGTTGGAGCCCACCAAGGCAAGGCTCAAATGAGCCTCAAGATGATTCTCCTACCGTACAGATGGTGGGAAACCATCTCACAGAATCCCAGACCGTTCGGGATTGGAAGGGACCTCAAAAGCTCATCCAGTCCAATCCCCCTGCCAGAGCAGGAACACCCAGATGAGGTTGCACAGGAAGGCGTCCAGGCGGGTTTTGAATGTCTGCAGAGAAGGAGACTCCACAACCTCTCTGGGCAGCCTGGGCCAGTGCTCTGTCACCCTCACTGAGAAGAAGTTTCTTCTCAAATTTCAGTGGAACCTCCTGTGTTCCAGTTTGTGTCCGTTACCCCTTGTCCTATCATTGTTTGTCACCGAGAAGAGCCTGGCTCCATCCTTGTGACACTCGCGCTCTATATATTTATAAACATGAATGAGGTCTCCCCTCAATCTCCTCTTCTGCAAACTAAAGAGCCCCAGCTCCCTCAGCCTTTCCACATAAGGGAGATGCTCCACTCCCTTAATCATCTCCTCTCCTCCCTGTTTGTTCTGGTCTGTGTGGACCACTGAGGCTGTGCAGGGCAGACTCTTTTTGTGGCAAAACACCGTGAGTTGGCCTTTCCCAGTTACCTGCATGGCCGCTTTGCTGGTGGTTCAAACCTGCTTGGCCAAATGGGTGCTGCCCATGAGAAGATGTCATGTTGGTTGGGAAGGGGAGATCCCTCCTGATAGATCCTGTACAGCAAAGAAAGAGTAAAAATCCCACAACCTTTCTCTCCCGTTTTTTGTTTTCCAGCTTAAGGAAGAACCCAGCTGAGCGGTTGAACTATTTAGAACTTATGGTAAGTGCAACCCTATTTCTGCTGGTCTTTGTCTCCATGCATTTGGAAATTCAAGTAAATGGTCCAGCAGGTCCTAGGAAAACCAGATGAGAGGATGTGTGGGTGATTTTTTTAGGCATGGAATGGGATGGGTGTAGCATGTCTAAGGATGTGATGATTTTGTGGGTGTTAAGCTCAGGGTTTCTAGGTGTTTTCTCCCCCTGTCCTATCTGCTCTTGGCAAGTTTAGACCTCAAATGATGGTCGTAGAGCTGCCAAGTTGGCCTTGAACCTAGAAATGCCAAACCTGCAAGCGTTAGTTAATCTTTAAGCTGAAGGATGGCATCTGTGGCAGCCTGGGCAGGGTTGGTGTCCCCCTCTCCCCCAGCACCTCACCAGCTGCATGACATCCCGCAGGGACTGCTCTTGGGTTTGTCTGTCCTTGGGTGCGAGCTGATGATGTCTCGGTTCTTGTTGGCAGGAACACCCTTTCTTTACCTTGCACGACACCAAAGAGACTGACATGGCCTCCTTCGTGACAGAGATCCTCGGGGAAGACTCCTAACTCGAACCTCCCGGCTTCTGCAGCCCCCTCCATCCTGGCGTCCCTGCAGAAGAGCGCATGAGGACTCGAGTTAACGGTGGTTTGCACAAATCGCGCTTCCCCAGCCTGTGGGCATCTCTGGCCTCGCAATCTCTTTTCTCTTTGCCCTGTAAATGAAATCCCCCAGGATGAGCCTTTGGAAGCTGACACCTTCCTGAATAAGCCATGGAGACCGAAGGCTTGGGACTTCCCTGCTGACACCAGCACATCCTGCAAGGGGCTAGGGAGAGGATGTGGCATCTCCCCTCCCCAGCAGCCTGGGGCACAGCGCAGGGGGTTTCTGTGTTTCTTTGTTGCCTGGCGAAGGCAGAGGGGAAAAACGCTGCTGTGCTTGCCCTACTCCTGCCCCAAGCCCCTTCCTCGGTGTCTGATCTTGCTCACCTTCCCTTTGTGCTCAGCTCTCTGCCCCCAGGCTTTTTAGGGGGGCTGTGGGGCTCCCTGGGCACGCCGCTGTTCACACTTGAGGCTGTTTTAATGCCTGGCTCGACATCTTAAAGACCCTTGGAGGCAGCACAAGACCAGGCATCCCTCCATTGATACACCGCTCCCTTAGGGGAAGAAAAAGAGCATTTTTTGATAAGCCCACCTCGATGCAAGCTGCCATCCCTGCGCTTGCCCCCAGGACTTCACCCAGCGCACAGTGCTCCCTTCCCCACGAGGACACGAGGGGACACGGGGAGACGAGCAGGGGCATCCAGCGCCTTCCACAGCCCCTGCCTTCACCTTCCCCAGCTCCTAAAGACTTTGCTCCACCTCCCTGGAGCTCGTGGAAGACCTCGCACTGTGACACCCGCTCGTTTTGGAGGCCGTGGTCGCGCCCCTCGTGTCCCAACCTGCCTTTGAGCCCTCCAGCTGCCCGCCGAGGTGTCAGCCGAGATCGAAACCCCAGTGACTCGCACGGGGGCTGCCGACAGTTGTACATTTTTATGTCTATATATAATGGACTTTGTAACATGTTTCCTAGTTTTAATCATAACTTGCTATAAATTAAAGCCCTTCTGTGTGGGAGGAGGGAGGAGCAGCTCCTTCTCCGCTAACAAATCCACTGTGAAAACCTGATGTGTTTCCCCACTCTCCCAGCCTGAGCGCTCTGCCAGGAGCTACGGGAGCAAAAGGGATTTCTGTCTTCTACTGTACATGATCACGGGGTGAACGCACCGGCTGTGGATTTTGTTGGGTTTTTGAAGAGATTGAGTTTTCAGAGGGATTTTTTTTTCTTTTCTAAT